>NW_018480055.1:630641-674630 GCF_002113885.1 Mizuhopecten yessoensis | reverse complement strand
ATGCGTGTAGTGTATGTGTGTGTATTTTGGGAGGCTGCGATATGTTCGTGTTTGTCTCCTTGTGATAGCGCGAAACTGATGCCGACTTTATAGTGCTACCTCACTGAAACATTCTGCCGAAGACACCCAGCAGGACGCCCCACCCGGTCACATTATACTGACAACGGGCGAACCAGTCGTCCCACTCCTAATTTGCTGAGCGTTAAGCAGGAGTAGAAACTACCATTTTTAAAGACTTTGGTATGTCTCGGCCAGGGGACAGAACCCAGTGATTCTTTTACGTACCAAGGTTATTGACTTTGCTTGTGGACTACTATTATGTATTCTAGCACGGGTATTTTGACTACTAGTTTAGGAATAAGGTATTTCCTGTAACAAACGAAAACTGCATTTTATTGAACGCTTTACAGACAAAGACGTAGTTCTGCCTTTGCATGAATTTCGGAACATTAAAGCAGAGTTAGACAAAGAATTTCCACTGTAGCCAAACGCTTGACATTTGTGACGTTATTCAGTTTTTATAGGTACCTTACCAATTTTGATATATTTTTATTCTACCTAGGTTTCGGAACAATTAAAGAACATATTTTGATCATTACAGAAGCACTTTGATGAAGTGACTATATTTTGTTAAGGTTCGAGCGAAGACATACTATATTAGAGCATTATGCACTTGCCATTTAAGACACTGAGTTAGCTGAACTGTTATAATGTTTGAGCAAGCTGCTGTAAACACTGCACATAATACGTTTGTCCTCGATTAAAAGGATTAACTCGTCAATCGCTCTTATATTATCGTTTTAATGCAAACCAAACCAAATAATGCAAAGCAATACTATTATTCAATTATAGCCTTTGGCAGAGGTCGATACCTGGATTTATCGACCCGAGAAAAGATATATTAACAGAGAGTAGATGTATTATACCGGTATAAACTCCACACTTTTTGTGGAGGGATGTGGAGGGGTGTAGAGGGTGACCTTTGACCTAGATATGCATGGAATGTATGACGCAATAGGGGAGGGAAAACCCAGATAGGTATGGAATGTGTGGAGGGACTGTGCGACACACAATAGGAAAGAATGTGTGGAGGGAGTTTGACCTAGACATGTTTGAAACGTGAAACGTCACAGTGTGGAGGGGACATACAAGACTGAACATGCCCACAACAGACGATGATGCTATTGTTAGTCTGAACACTTCCCGAATTAAAAATAGAGCTATAATATGTAGAAGTCGACTATCATAATGTAGAGGTAAAGGTTGTTATTGTCAGAAAAGACATGTTCACAGTAACCCAACTCAGTCAAGCTTTTAAAATGATGTTATTAGTAAGAAACAAATTTCACACTCCACTAAACTAAACTAAGCACACGAGAAAGTATTGAAATGATGTTATCACCAGGATACTCTAATGCAATGCATATTTCAAGTCAACCATGGAACAGAAATGTGTGAGAAAAACTTTCGCTATACCTGCTCCAATGAACATGAGAATAAAAATTGACACAGATTGAATGTTTCAATACTAACAAATTTAATAATCAACATCTTTAAAAGTTTAACATGACAATGTTACAATTGAGAATCAAAAAAACGTTCCAAAACTGGCCCCAACAAATTCATCAGACTCCAAACGAACTCGCCCGTAACAGATTTTTGTATTCAGGACATAGCGATAAAGTCACCTGTGTCATGTGTGGAGTACATTTAAGCTCATGAACAGCCTACGATTGTGTAGAAATCAAACATAAAAGGTGGTCGAAAGATTGCGTATACTTACAAATGATGATACCGTAGAGTTTATGCAGATATATTTTTGAATAACCTCATACCATATTAAGAACATTTTAAGAACATAGGAGTAGACCTTCCGCGATTTTTAAGTTGTTTCTGTGTTGATATTACAAGGTACACCATTGCGATAATGAGAAGCTGATCGAGAGAGGTTGGTCGTACGACTGGAAAGAAATAAAAACACGAACACATAATCGAATTAGTGGGGACATTAAAAGATCTCTGGAAAGAAAAACAATTATCCTATGACGATTCTCTGCTTGATTTGTTTATCATGTTTGAAGAGCACATAGGCGTTGATATTTCTTGATAATTCACGATGAAAAACCATATCGAGGAGAAAGCCTATGTTTTGCAATACAATTTTTTTACAATTCAAAAGTCCAAACACACATCATTTTTAAGTTAAAATTTTAACGTTGAGGGATAACACCAGATTGGAAGGAAATGTCTTTATTTAACAATATGTGGCCTTTTATACTTACAGTAGGTGATGTAAAGATAGCGATGACTTACAATGAACTCGTAAGATCTCATAGGTGTCTAAACACTCTTAACAAAGAGTCGGCATTGGGTGCATATATATATGGAGACTACACAAATGGCTCAAGGGACTATTAATCGCATAATTAACGAAAAAATCCCTCTGACCAGCGTACCACACATCTACCTACAGTACTGATACATTATCAGTTCTCTAGAAGAGTCTACACTTAAACCTTCTCAGCCTGTCTGAGACAATTTCTCATTTTCGTCGTACTAGTCCAATCAAATGATTGGAGCAATTTCCTTTTTGATTTCATATAATATATAGACTTCAAGAGACCCAGTTCAGTTGACCTTTTTATAGAAAGTAACCTACAACATTAATCTGATTTCAAGATGCCTTAAATGATCTAACTCAAATAATAGCTTTGAATAAGTCAAGTGGAATAGTTGCCAGTCTTGTACTGTCTGTATTGCAAGAAAAAAAGGTCAAGACAATATTAGTAAACGTGCATGGAACTTTATAATCATCAAATAAAAACACAGTATTTGTAAAACAATTTCAATCAAGAAACGATATGGAAACCGGGTTTTACAGTGGGTGAAAGTTTGTTTTAGTATTCATGAAGATTTACAACAACAAAAGTCTTTTCAAGTGAAATTTTTAACAGGTATGAGTTAAATTAAAGTATTTTGTTAAAGAAATTGACACAAAAGTACCTTGACAAACATTTTATAACATATTTTTATTCAAAAGTATACCTTTTTAAATATAAAACCTCTGACAGATGTGAAAAAGTCTAAAATTCACAGCATTTATAAAACAATTTCAATCAGGAAACGTTATGTAAACAGGTTGTTTTAGTATTTATGACGATTTACAACAACGAAAGTCTTTTCAAGTTAAATTATTTACAGGCATGAGTTAAATTAAAGTATTTTGTTAACGAAATTGACACAAAAGTACCTTGATAAACAACTTTTCATTAGAGATGTTATTCAAAAGTATACCTATTTTTAAATAAAACCTCTAACAGATGTGAAAAAGATCTCAGCATTTGTAGAACCATTTTAATCAGAAAACGTCATGAAAACAGGTTTTACATAGTATTTGACAGTTTGTTTTAGTATTTATGAAGATTTACACCAACGGAAGACTTTTCAAGTTAAAGGTTTTACAGGTATGAGTTAAATTAAAGTATTTTGTTAAAGAAATTGAAACAAAAGTATGATGACAGACATTTTATAACACATGTATATTCAAAAGTATACCTTTTTTAATATAAAACCTCTAACAGATGTGAAATAGCCTAAAATTCACAGCATTTATAAAACAAATTCAATCAGGAAACGTTATGTAAACAGGTTTTTACATAGTATGTGACAGTTTGTTTTAGTATTTATGACGATTTACAACAACGAAAGTCTTTTCAAGGTAAATTATTACAGACATGAGTTAAATTAAAGTATTTTGTTAACGAAATTGACACACAAAAAAATTGACACACTTTTCATATCATATTTTATGCAAAAGTGTACCTTTCTTTATATAAAACCTCTAACAGATGTGAAAAAGTCTAAAATTCTCAGCATTTGTAGAACCATTTTAATCAGAAAACGTCATGAAAACAGGTTTTTACATAGTATTTGACAGTTTGTTTTAGTATTTATGAAGATTAACACCAACGGAAGTCTTTTCAAGTTAAATTATTTGCAGGCATGATTTAAATTAAAGTATTTTGTTAAAGAAATTGAAACAAAAGTATGATGACAGACATTTTATAACACATGTACACAGCATTTATAAAACAAATTCAGTCAGGAAACGTTATGTAAACAGGTTTTTACATAGTATGTGACAGTTTGTTTTAGTATTTATGACGATTTACAACAACGAAAGTCTTATCAAGTTAAATTATTTACAGACATGAGTTAAATTAAAGTATTTTGTTAACGAAATTGACACAAAGGTATTTTGACACACTTTTCATATCTTATTTTATGCAAAAGTGTACCTTTCTTTAAATAAAACCTCTAACAGATGTGAAAAAGTTTAAAATTCTCAACATTTGTAGAACCATTTTATTCAGGAAACGTTATGTAAACAGGTTAAAAATTTCACTTGAAAAGACTTTTGTTGTTGTAAATCTTCATGAATACTAAAACAAACTTTCACCCACTGTAAAACCCGGTTTCCATATCGTTTCTTGATTGAAATTGTTTTACAAATACTGTGTTTTTATTTGATGATTATAAAGTTCCATGCACGTTTACTAATATTGTCTTGACCTTTTTTTCTTGCAATACAGACAGTACAAGACTGGCAACTATTCCACTTGACTTATTCAAAGCTATTATTTGAGTTAGATCATTTAAGGCATCTTGAAATCAGATTAATGTTGTAGGTTACTTTCTATAAAAAAGTCAACTGAACTGGGTCTCTTGAAGTCTATATATTATATGAAATCAAAAAGGAAATTGTTCCAATCATTTGATTGGACTAGTACGACGAAAATGAGAAATTGTCTCAGACAGGCTGAGGAGGTTTAAGTGTAGACTCTTCTAGAGAACTGATAATGTATCAGTACTGTAGGTAGATGTGTGGTATGCTGGTCAGAGGGATTTTTTCGTTAATTATGCGATTAATAGTCCCTTGAGCCATTTGTGTAGTCTCCATATATATATGCACCCAATGCCGACTCTTTGTTAAGAGTGTTTAGACACCTATGAGATCTTACGAGTTCATTGTAAGTCATCGCTATCTTTACATCACCTACTGTAAGTATAAAAGGCCACATATTGTTAAATAAAGACATTTCCTTCCAATCTGGTGTTATCCCTCAACGTTAAAATTTTAACTTAAAAATGGTGTGTGTTTGGACTTTTGAATTGTAAAAAAATTGTATTGCAAAACATAGGCTTTCTCCTCGATATGGTTTTTCATCGTGAATTATCAAGAAATATCAACGCCTATGTGCTCTTCAAACATGATAAACAAATCAAGCAGAGAATCGTCATAGGATAATTGTTTTTCTTTCCAGAGATCTTTTAATGTCCCCACTAATTCGATTATGTGTCCGTGTTTTTGTTTCTTGCCAGTCGTACGACCAACCTCTCTCGATCAGCTTCTCATTATCGCAATGGTGTACCTTGTAATATCAACACAGAAACAACTTAAAAATCGCGGAAGGTCTACTCCTATGTTCTTAAAATGTTCTTAATATGGTATGAGGTTATTCAAAAATATATCTGCATAAACTCTACGGTATCATCATTTGTAAGTATACGCAATCTTTCGACCACCTTTTATGTTTGATTTCTACACAATCGTAGGCTGTTCATGAGCTTAAATGTACTCAACACATGAAACAGGTAACTTTATCGCTATGTCCTGAATACAAAAATCTGTTACGGGCGAGTTCGTTTGGAGTCTGATGTATTTGTTGGGGCCAGTTTTGGAACGGTTTTTTAGATTCTCAATTGTTACATTGTCATGTTAAACTTTTAAAGATGTTGATTATTAAATTTGTTAGTATTGAAACATTCAATCTGTGTCAATTTGTATTCTCATGTTCATTGGAGCAGGTATAGCGAAAGTTTTTCTCACACATTTCTGTTCCATGGTTGACTTGAAATATGCGTTGCATTAGAGTATCCTGGTGATAACATCATTTAAATACTTTCTCGTGTGATTCATTGTAAAGTTAATATATTTGACAAATCAAATGACTGTATAGGGAATTGAATCCTTAATTTTTAGCCTAACGTTCTAACCTAATAAGCTGCTGGGACAAACTTTTCTCTGTATGTATGGTTATGTTTAGGCCTTAAGGTTATAACCCTTGAAATGTCACTAGTGCGATACATCGAGTTATGAATTTACAGCGTTTAGTTTAGTGGAGTGTGAAAATTGTTTCTTACTGATAACATCATTTTAAAAGCTTGACTGAGTTGGGTTACTGTGAACATGTCTTTTCTGACAATAACAACCTTTACCTCTACATTATGATAGTCGACTTCTACATATTATAGCTCTACTTTTAATTCGGGAAGTGTTCAGACTAACAATAGCATCATCGTCTGTTGTGGGCATGTTCAGTCTTGTATGTCCCCTCCACACTGTGACGTTTCACGTTTCAAACATGTCTAGGTCAAACTCCCTCCACACATTCTTTCCTATTGTGTGTCGCACAGTCCCTCCACACATTCCATACCTATCTGGGTTTTCCCTCCCCTATTGCGTCATACATTCCATGCATATCTAGGTCAAAAGTCACCCTCCACACCCCTCCACATCCCTCCACAAAAAGTGTGGAGTTTATACCGTTATAATACATCTACTACAGAGGACGCAGTCCGAGGTCAATATATCTTTTCTCGGGTCGATAAATCCAGATATCGACCGAAGTCAACGGCTACAATTGTTTTATTATTTTCAAAACAGTAATGTTAGCAATCTTAATGGAATAAGCTGCTAGAAATAACACCCAACCTCTGACAGGACAAGAATGAGAAATAATCTATGATACTTTTCTAATTGATATTTTCATGAATGTTAATCAATTTGTTGTTTATGTAATTTCACTGTAACCTCAAGTTATCGCGCTCTCTCTCTCTCTATCTCTCTCTCTCTCTCTCTCTCTCTCTCTCTCTCTCTCTCAATCATTCAGTTATAATATATATATATATTGATATTTAGCCATCTTATGATGTTCATATATGTTTCATCAAATAGTAAGGAAAGGGCGATTATAATGTTCGTGTAACTAGTGCCTAATCCTTTTGCTAAATTTATGGCAAGAAAATATGTTTAAACTTAATTAGAGAAAACCATTACTCACGGTATTAAATCAGGTTTACGAGCGACAACGAATTTACAATAAAATACGTATTTATATCAACCATTACTGATGCATATATTACTATTATTCGACTTTTGGATCATTTGTCGGATCTGGCGTTGTGTGACAGTTATGTTTGGTATCAGCTCTAAAATTGAATCCCCTTGAAAACCTTTTCAACGCGCTGAGTTGAAGACATTTCGCTCACCAGATCACATACGTAGTGGGAAGAGAGGGCGTATATCTTTCTTTTTGTTATAATCCTAATTGATACCGTGTTTATATAATTATTCATATTTTTCATTAAGTATTTCTTATTAATTTTTAAATGTTTCCAAAATATATTTTTTTAAGGTTGAATATAACTGAATCCTTTTCTTGCGTTTGAGGTCATTAATATGTTAGGATGGTTTGTCTTGCCTATTGGATATAATATATAGAGTAAATATACATTTTACCTACATGTATGCTTTCTCAAAAATAATGATAATTGATACACTATTACCAAAAAGAAAGTTAACAAAATACACAATAGTTGCTTTACCTGAGGGGAGATGTTGACTATACTCAAATCCCGGGGAAAACATTTATCGATGAGAGAATCCAAACCAGAGATGTATACGTATACAACAGAACGTCTCCGGCCAAATTGAAGTATATTGGATATTACTGAAGATGTCATTTGATGTGGACTTCAGCTACCTTTTAACACAAACAGATAAAAAAAAATAGGTAAAATATATGGTGTCCCTCCAAACAGAGGTATATACATGTACTACTAGCTCTATACGTCTTAGCTCCAAAGTGGTAATCATATCGCGACGTTCTCCTAACTTAATTTACATAGAAATATGGTAAATCACACCATACAAAATAACAAGCACAAAAATGGCAGTATTAATTCCACCTTCAAAGGATTTTCTAAACTACAAAAATCTGTCTAATGTTTCAATTTAGCCCGCCCTATTGTCACCAATGTCCCACTCCACATTGTCCCAATCTGTGTGACGCCAACATAATGTTTTCTGTCTACTCAACTGTGTGTCATAAAGTCAATTTTTTGGGGGCGAACACAATGTCCAAATAATACCCAATCGCCCAAATTATTTACAAACAGTATCTCAAATTATATGAAAGATAATTTTGTTTTACCGTCACATACTTACGTATCATTTTGCAGAGGATTGTTCCACTATCATATTTTAATTTTAATCCAAAAATTCGCCGTTCAATAGCAGCTTGTGAGCGAAGGGGAATAACTCATATAATTCGAGTAATACGGTGGTAGGTAAATCTGGATATAAAGTTTCTGACCTTCTAAACTTATACAAAATTACTCTTCAAATAAAGCAGTAAGGCTAAATTTAGTTAACTTTAAGGCGGATGTCATAAGTTAGAATTCATAGATTAAAGGCAATCATTCAGCTGCCCGACTCAAAAACATAATTTGTTTCGTTTCTTTTATAATCGCAGGGATCCGTAATATATATTGCGCATGCCCACAACATCAAAACCGTCCTCGTGGCTTTTCCTGTTTACAATCAGCTGCGAGAGAAGAACTCAAGATGTTGGTTTTATTTGAAACTGCGGCTGGATACGCTGTATTCAAGGTATAAATTAGTTATTTATGTAATGTGTGCATCCATGTCAAACCAGATCATGCTCAGACAATTGATAGATAGGCATTTGGAACGCCTGGTACCCACCACGTGGTCTTTAAATGGAGACCTCGTGGCCCGACTGCGGTGCTCGCTCAGTCAGTTGAAGTAATGAAGAACAAAATGTTAGTGTCCTGCGTATCGATACCCACATTTTACTCATAGTATCGGGGTGTCGTTTACTGGCATCGATGCAGGGGACGTCATTAGGCGGATATATCTTAAATTTTAGGACTGAGTATAGAATTCCAGTCATTATCACATCCACAGATGCTAGACACTCCAGTACTACAAGAGACAAGAATGTTTATTTAGTGTCAAATATGGTTAACAAGAACATAAGCTCTCAGGAGTTTGTATTTCGACAAACAATGTGAAAAAAATGTAAAAAAAAACAACACATTATAAAAACATGATATACAATAACTCATAAACAGATTAGCACTACGAAGATGAAACTACAATCATACAGGCACTTAACAGAAACAGTAGCATACAGACATGTTGAATATAAGCACTAAAAGCTGAAGCAGCTAAAAACATTAATATTAATACCTGGTCAATATATAAAAATTGTCTTGTCGTCGGAAGCTAAAGATGCATTCCATTTATATCTGTGCCGTAATCCCTGAGTTTTGATTTTCAAGGAAATCTTATCACGTACAGCACAGTTACCAACACTTATCGTCCACCCAGACCACACAACTACTAATGATACTGATCTTGTTAGACTTTCAGTCGCTGGATACGTTGTGGGAAATTAAGTGGAATTCTCAGACACTGTTCAGTGTCGGAGAGTTTTGAGGTGCTGACAACAAATATCTACTATGACCCAACACAAACCTCGTATATATCGATCAATGGATTATTTATTGATCCAAAACAGCCCTTATTATCACCAACAGCTGCTATATTCTGTCAGTAAAGTCCTCAGTTTTTAATTGTTCAAAATTTCCCACCGATCAAAAGTGATTAATCATGACCAACAAACAGAATTGATCATGACTAGAAAAAAATATTAATTGATTAGAAGATTTACCGACCACCTCTTTTTGTTGATCAGTCACTCTTATGATTAAAGATAGATCTGTCTTTTGTGTCAATCAATTTTAATTCGCTTTCAGTGATGAGCAGATCTGGTGTCGATACGCTAATTCAATGTGCTGTGATAGTTCAACAACCTTACTTAGTTTACTGTTGTCTCATATTTATGATAGTGTGTGTTAACACAAAAATGCCACCGTCTAAACATTGAATCATACCTCTTTTTCTCCCTTCAGCTGCTTGATGAAAAAAAGTTGAAGAAGACTGAAAAACTTTATGAAGAATTCTCAACCGCTGAAAGTGCTAGTAAAATGTGAGTATCAGGTTTGGTTTTTAATGAGTTCAATATTGACCTGCAACAACTGTTCAAAAAGCTTACATAATATTTCATCACAAAACTATAGCTACCTTGCTCTAGATCTGTGGTAATTAAATTCCCATGTCATACTTAGGTGTATCTGTACTTGATGTAACTACCTCCACAAGTTGTACAGGAGTTTTTCTTATTCACTTTTCAGATTGAAATTGCAGCATTTCAAAAAGTTCAAAGATACTACCGAAGCCCTTGCTGGTGAGTATTAAAGTGTTACAGTAATATGAATTGTAATATTTCAGTTTGTATAGAAATATTTGCAAAACATAATGAGTTTCCATATGCAATAATTATGAATTAACACACTTTGAGTAAATTTTACACTTCACTTTTATGGGTAAAAAATCTGTAGAATTAAAGATTTGATATATATACTGGGGTAGGCTATTAAGACGAATGAAGCAGGACAGTCTCGGGAAATCAATAAATAAAAAACAATTATGTTTGAGACATAATGTATTGCAATAATATAAGTATTCAGAAACAGCTTTTGCAATATCTCTAATAAGGGCATTAAGGCCTAATAAAAAAAACTTTTGTTTCTTTTAGTCATACCTACCCTAGTTTTGTGCATCTACCCTAAAAAAAAATATTGGCATTTAGTGATATGCACTGTTTAACCCTTTCACCACTGTAGACCAGAATGGACTCATCCAGATAAATGTATGGTAGAGTCTACTAAAGTTTCCTAGGGGTGAAAGGGTAAAGTCCAAACTAGTACTTCTGCTCTATATAATCATAGTAAAATAAAAAAAAATCTCTACCTACCTACAGTAGGATTCTGAGGATCCTTAACATTTGGATCTAGGAAAACAATGGAAGTAAAACAATTTTTATAAACCTGTATTGCTATATATGCAATTGTCTTTTTCTACTCTACAGCTGCCACTGCCTCCATTGAGGGGAAGATGAACAAATCTCTGAAGAAACTTCTCAAAAAAGTTTTAGTAGAACCAGCCCAAGAACTTGCTGTGGCTGATGCCAAACTTGGAAATGTCATAAAGGTTAGAAACAAGATGAAACAAGAATTGGCACAACTGAATTCAGATAGTGCTAGTATTCTATTGAAAATCGAAACTTCACTGAACAGATATATATAAAATATATAATACCCTCTCTGGCTTATTTACCAAATTATTACAAATAATGTTAGGTAATATCAGTGTCCCATTTCTCTTTAAAAACACACATTAAACAATTACATTACACAAGAATATAGGACATAGCTCTATGATTGCTCTACCACTATTTAGCTTCAGTGGTGCATGCCAGTGTAAACATGCAGCCAGCTTGAATTAATATTGATACTTATGAACAGTCATCAGCTCAATGCGTGGGTTTAAGGGAGTTAGGGGAATGGGGGCAGGAGTATTTGATGTTTGGAAATTAAAATCCACCCCATGGGGTATTTAATAGGTGATGGGGCAAGGTTTTTTATTTTCATCTCATTTCAGAATATTTTATTGTACTGATCTTATGTACAAAGGGAATTTGGCAACAGGCATAGCCTATATAAGCCCTCTCCTTACAAAACATAACAGTATATACATATCATATAAATGTTACTTTTACAGGTGTTTCTTTAAGTATTAAAATAAGAGATTATTTGTACTTTGAATTTGATTTGACAATATATATTTCAAATATCACAATTGTTGTATAAAGAGAGATTATTTTACAAAGCTATTTGAGAATCTAATAAAAACGTCTGGTGTCTCTGAACCGCCTCCACATTATTTATATTCATATTTACGTCTCGTGATTGGAAACCATCAATAGAAGATTGGGTATTGAGTGGAATAGCATCACTCATCGCTGACAGAGAGTTAAGTAATATTAGTCGTTGGTTAGTATAAAACGGACAGTGCAGGAAAAAAAGGATCACGATCTTCGAAGGGGGAGCCACATACAAGCGGGGCTATCATTTAGATGTGCATTAAATAAATCTGAATTTCTTAACTGACATAATGTTATGTTAATTTTTCTATCCCTGTGATATTTACAAATGTTACTACAGGGTGAACATCCATATGGGTAAACATTCCTCATATCATCGACATATGGTAAAGATTAGGAAATATCAGTGTTTGCACATGCACAGGTTAGGAAATATCAGTGTTCCCACATGCACAGGTTTGGAAAATAAAACCTACAATGTATTTGCAAAAAGTTTTCCTTTAGCTGTTTCTTACAGTGAAATGTATAGCAATAATTAAACACATCAATTTTCAGTGTTTTTGTTTATTCAGTTTCAAATTTCCGTTATTTATATATTTTGAATTGGTAGTACTTTGAACGTTGCACATATTACGACTGGAAACTTGTATAACCATGTGTTTTTTAACTAATTGGTAAAATAAAGACTAAAATTGGGAAAATACAGGGTCATTTTTCAATTGGGAATTGGTCCCCTTACCAGACCCTATAAACACCAAGCTAAAACCCTGATGTTGATATTTGTTTATTACAGGACAAGTTTGATGTGAACTGTGTGTGTAACACTTCTATTAATGAACTTATGAGAGGAATCCGCTCTCAAATGAACAGTCTCATCACAGGTCTACCAGAGAAAGACATGGCCGCCATGGCCCTCGGACTGGCTCACAGGCAAGTTGTCATAGATACTAAGAGACTAAATCTGTATTACTTTAATTAAAACATGGTTTCCAGACAAGGATTGATATCAGTCACATTGTGTGAAAAAATTCAAATTTAACCACTGTCTTAACAGGTAACAAAGTTGAAATAGGCAATAAATGATTGTCTTGTTAGAAAAAAAACCACCACTAATATTTTATAATGTAGAATCAACTAACTGAGAAATAAATGGTTGTATATTTCAGTTTGTCCCGGTACAAGTTGAAGTTCAGTCCTGACAAAGTGGATACAATGATTGTTCAGGCTATATGTAAGTACATCTAAAGTCTAAAGATTTGTATGAAATACAACAATATTAACCCTTTCACCCCTATGTAACTTAAGTAAACCCTACCATGCATTGATCTGGATGGGTCCATTATGGTCTACAGTGGTGAAGGGTTAATAAAGTCACCTTACTTGAAATATGACATAAATGAAAATGAAGGAATGAAGTTTTCATATTTTTTTTCTTGAAATAAGACTGTTTTTTATAAAGATTATACCAAAATATTGATACACTGTTGAGCAAATTTCCTGTACCCCACTATCGTTTCTTAAAGGTTCCAGTGAATGGTCCTATTCTTAGTGTTCAGTTTATTTTTTAATGCTGATTTGGGGCCATAATAAAGCCCCTCTCTTGGATAATAAATACTGTATTTTCCCAAGGTCAATGCAAATGTCACTTAAATTTCTCTAGATCAGGCTCCTTGTGTATATTTTCCGAAAGTCATCAACCACAAGCCCCTGTGTAATACTTGAAATGTATAATGGTAATTGACAATTATTGTAAAATAATATTTGTGGACTCTTACAGCTCTTCTGGATGACCTTGACAAAGAGTTGAACAACTACATCATGAGGGCGCGGGAATGGTTCGGTTGGCACTTTCCTGAACTAGGAAAAATTGTACAAGACAACCTGGCATATGCTAAAACTGTAAAGCTAATGGGTGAGATTCTGTTTCCTGTATTATTTATATGAATGGGAGATGTTCTCCTACCTAAATATTGAAAGAGATTTATATATTAGGTAAAATTGTCAAATTAATGTATGATGTAATTCAATATATATGATGTTTTAAGGGTAAAATGTCTTTATTTATTAAATCTGCAAGTTCATAATATGATTCAACAATTTTTACTTCACATACACAACTTGAAACATGTTAACAATTTCAGTTCTGCATTTGCAAGGGTGTAGAATGCGTTATAAGATAGATAATTTTGAAAATAGTCATTTATCTAAAACTGAATCACATGTTTATTACAGCGATGTTTAATATGGTATCTGTCCCCGAGATGTGACTAGTGTTTTGATATAGGAGCTGTTTATTTTAGGTTACAGGACAAATGCTGTCAACGTTGATTTTTCTGACATTCTACCTGAGGAGGTGGAACAAGAATTAAAACACGCTGCTGAAATCTCCATGGGAACAGAAATCTCAGAGGAGGATTTAACGAATATCACTTACCTTAGTGAACAGGTAGGCCAATAGACTGTGATTGTATTATCTGCTGCAAGCCCCTTTATAATCCCTATCTGAAGAAATTACATTTATTGGACTATGAGTACAATCTGATTAGTGACACCTCTCCCGCAATTGTAAATGTAAGTTTTAAATCCTTGATAGAAGTTTTTCTGAGTTGAGAGTGTCAGCAGTGATTGTGTGTTGATATCAAGCTTGTTTCGTATTGAACCTGAGCATGATTTCATTAAATTGGCCAGTCTGTTAAGTATGGTGTCACACAAAATACTTTGAACCAGCATCTTCCATTGTGGGTTACTTGAGTTAGATATACATAATAACCAGCCGGCCGGCCCTCTTTAGGGAATTTCTATGTATAGCGTCAATGCTACAATGGTTTGTGGGAAACCACCTTTCAAAAAGTCAAGTTATAGGGCCAATTTAGACATGTCCACTATTAAAGCAAAGTTCTCTTTAAAACTAAATTGAACTTGGATATGTGGAAGGCAATTTATTCAGTGTTATGTGTTTTAATTTTCTCTCATATAATGTACATTGAATAATTAAGGAATGAAATCATCACCCTTGCTAAGTACAAATCAATCACCATAGATAAGGTATATCAATATACAGTAGTTGCAAATGATGGATAAAAATTGTTTTCACTGACAAAATGTGATGTCTTAACAATTTCGTCACTACCACTGATGCAACTACAATTTCTCAACGATTTTGTGACCGCCTGGTAACTAATACTTTCTCAGGCTATTTAGTATTCTGTTAAGGATCAAGTCACTCGGAACAATAGCTGATTGTTTCCTATCCAATAAATTCACTTTTTCCAAAATCAGTTTTATCAAACTTGGTCAGGTACTACATTGTAGCAGCTTATAAGATGAAGACAACTGTTCTTTTTTAGTTCATTCAGAAAAAAAGTTTTGTGGTTTCTGTGGTAATCATATTATTTCAATGTGGTGGTTGATAATTTCCTCGCCTAAACTTATCCTTTTATTAAAATCACCAGTGTTTGAAACAGTAATAAAATATATCCATATAAATGTGTACAGTGTTTTGAAACCACAGAAACCACAATCATCAAAAGAAAGCTTACAAAATCTACATCAGTATCTCTGCAATATGTGGTGAATGTCAGATTTTACTTACTCTATGCATTATTTTCTAGTAGAAACTATCTTTGTACAAAAAATATCACAAAAATATCACGCACAGTCGGTCAGATTATTTGATTTTGTTGTGAAAGTCCTTTCAATCCTCTCAATTTTACCAAATACATATTAATGCCTTTTCGATTTAATATCGTAAAATTTGTCGCTGAAAGTTGCAAATGATGGATAAAAATTGTTTTCACTGACAAAATGTGATGTTTTACCAATTTCGTCACTACCACTGATGCAACTACAATCAATGGATGGAATTAATTTTGGTTGAAACAAAAATCATTTGGTTACCGTAGGTCTCGCCTATTAAAAGATGTTTGTTGTGAATATACTGATATAGAGACTTAGTCCTTCAGAACGATGTGTTCCAGAGGTGTGCATGATACTTATAATCTTGTCTTTCACTAGTAAATGACTCGTTCGAGTTTCAAGATCAGAGAGTATTTTGACCTGTTTGGGTTGATGTAGTTGCCTCAAATCAGGGATAATCCTGGAGGGGGCCATTGACCCCTTAAATCTGGTATATATCAACCCCTTCCATCGTCCAATTTTCTTTAAATTTTACATAGAATGGACACTCTTAATCTTGAAATTGACTGAATTGCTGAAAATGATCCACTGCTCTCAAATTTCAGGATTTTCCCTGCAAATGCTGGCATTTTAGTTTTAAATTGACATCAAAACACTTCTATAAATATGATGCATATTATTGAAGTCTTACTGTAATAATCTTAACTATTTAATAATTATAAGGTAATTAGATGGTTGTCTCAAAGTTGCAAATGATGGATAAAAATTGTTTTCGCTGAAAAAATGTGATGTTTTACAAATTTCGTCACTACCACTGATGCAACTCCGTCAAAATGACGAAATTAAGTTTAGTTGAAACAAACTACATTTGGTAAGGTCTCCCCTTCTAAAAAGATGTTTGTTGTGAATATACTGATATAGAGACTTAGTCCTTCAGAACGATGTGTTCCAGAGGTGTGCATGATACTTGTAATCTTGTCTTTCACAAGTATATGACTCGTCTGAGTTTCAATAGACTGTCCACTGTCTCTAGAATATTGAATTATTAAGAAAAAAAAGTTTAACTAAAAAAAAATAGATCTCTTGGATGTCTGATTCTAGAACTCTAAGTTCTAAACTAGGGGGAGATAAGCTAGTAGTAAAATGCAGCTGAGCAATTCTTCATAAAAACAGGGGATGGTAGCTAGTCTAGAGTTTCAAGATGAGAGAGTATTTCGACCCATCTGAGTTGGAGTTGGATGTAGTTGCCTCAATTGCTGGTTTATTTAGTTATACATCAAACACTACTATACATATGATCTATATTAATCGAAGTCTTACTGTAATAATCTTAACTATTTAATAATTATAATGTAATTAGATGGTTGTCTCAAAGTTGCAAATGATGGATAAAAATTGTTTTCACTGACAAAATGTGATGTTTTACCAGTTTCGTCACTACCACTGATGCAGCCTGTACAACTGAAACGCATGAAGCTGTATGACTTGTGATGGGTATCGATACGATCGTCAAAATTAATTGAAATTTCCTCAGTATAGAGTAAAGCTCATCAAGAAATGTATAACCTTTACTACTGCTTTTAACTTATTCACCCCTGAGCACATTTGAACTCTTCCAATTCAAAGGTTGGAATAGTGCATTATGAATTTCAGGGGTGAATGAGTTTAATACATCAGCCCTAACCCAACCCTTTTCTTTGATTAGGTAATTGTACAGCTTGTATCAAATGTGTTTAAAAATATATAATATTCCAAAGTTATGAAGAATATATGTCCTTTCAGCGTGATACAACTTTTCCAGTTTTGATTTTTTAATTATTGCAGGTAGTTGATATAACGGAGTACAGAGCCCAGCTTTATGACTACGTGAAGAACAGAATGATGGCTGTAGCGCCCAACTTAACCATTCTAGTAGGAGAACTTGTCGGAGCACGACTCATAGCACACGCAGGTAAATGCTGTAAAAAGAGAAAGATTGTTTAACCAATTTAAACTGCAAGTCCTAACATTTTACACAATATTGGCAACTCACCTTCTTTTTGAGTCAACTGAAAAGGCAACATGAATGTGTAGGGATCACTGATCATCACTGGCAAGTACATGTACAGAATTTTCAGACATTTAATGAAACTACTTGGTATGTATACTAACTAAGTCTTGGTTTCAAGTTTAATGCTTAGTTAAATGGATGCAAATGTAATCAGTGATTTGTGGTGGACTTGCCAACAGTTTAAAACTCCACATCATTTGTATATCTTAGTATTTGGCTCGAACCTTTTGCAATATAAAAAGGTCAGACAGTCTCACAAACTTGTTTCAACAACAAAATGTTGTTGAAAAATGTTTTTCTTTCAAAACTTTCCATGTACCTATTTGATATGTCTTTTATTCTCAAATCTTCTATTATGTATAAAATGTATTTAATTTT
Organism: Mizuhopecten yessoensis; assembly: GCF_002113885.1. Taxonomy (NCBI): domain Eukaryota; kingdom Metazoa; phylum Mollusca; class Bivalvia; order Pectinida; family Pectinidae; genus Mizuhopecten; species Mizuhopecten yessoensis. The sequence goes on along the minus strand of NW_018480055.1, from coordinate 656,690 downwards.
CAATTTTCCTACATGTTTGAAATCTTTATTTTCAGGTTCCCTATTAAACTTGGCCAAACATCCATCGTCCACAGTCCAGATCTTAGGGGCAGAAAAAGCCCTGTTTAGAGCCCTAAAGACGAAACATGACACGCCCAAATACGGTTTGATATACCACGCCTCGCTCGTCGGACAGTCAAACCCCAAGATGAAGGGAAAAGTAAGTCAACTAAACATTCGGGCTCATTATTTTCCATGTCAATGATTATCCTACCAGCCCCGGATCATGATGTCTATGTTACACAATGTCTTGGCTATTTTAGATGTCTTATTTAGATAATTTCAAAGCTTACTCTTGATGGGTTAATTTTCACAATTTATCTTGGTTACCAAAGTGAACTTATCTGTTACAACTGATTCATACACTTAAAAAGATTTTTAGCTCAAGTCTGCTCTCCTAAATGTTTCCTAGTATTTACATGAATACAATAATATTTGTTGAAATGAAAACAAATGAGTTACAAGTTTTCATTGGGCACTGTTTAAAGAAAATTTGTATTGATTTGTTTGTAAAATTGAAGGAAATATCGGTGCTAGACTGACTTAACTGTATCTTAATAAATGTAAATGTGTTTGGTAACTAGTCCACCATTAGAGATATTTCAGAGATATTATTCATTTCTGGTCAAACTTTATCTGTATATTCAGATGTATGTACAGTCCAGTTGTGAATAAATCCCTTGTCAAATTTCACCACCCATTATGATACTTAGATAAGGGAGCAAGTCTGGGGGAAGGTGATCGCATTTACATCAGTACCCAGAAATTCTTCCGTGTTTCCTATACAAGTCTATAGCTAGCAGCTCTCAACATCGAAACAAAAAATTGGTAGTTTGTGATGCATTGAATTTTGATTTTAAGATAATTTCCATGTTTTGTCTATCAGATGTCCCGTATGCTAGCAGCCAAGTCGGCTCTCGCTATACGTGTGGACGCGCTAGGGGATGAAACTAACTCTGACTTAGGACTGGAACATAGAGCTACGCTAGAGAAGCGGCTCCGATACATGGAGGAAGGTGGGGTAGGTACAATTTGTAGGATTCTATTTGTTATTTTTATACGCCCGTCAAATTTGACGGAAGTATTATGGCATGGGGTTGTCTGGCCAACATAAACTTTGGTTGTCCGGCAATCTCCTCCTACATTTTTCGACCGGTCTCTTTGAAACTTGGTATACATTATAATCATGATATGAAGTTGTGTCTCCCTTAAAAAAAAATTGATTCGACAATTTTTCCAAAAGTAATTGCCCTTTGTTCATTTCAGTATTTGATATTTTTTGTATGGAGATCTCCTCCTACATTTTTTGACGGATTTCTTTGAAACTTAGTAGGCTAAATAATCATGATATGTTGTTGTGTTTCCTTGAAACGAATTTTGATTCAACAATTTTTGCAAAAGTAATTGCCTTTTGTTTATTTCGGTATTTGATTTTTGTCTGGCAATCTCCTCCTACATTTTTCAAAGGATCTCTTTGAAACTTGGTATACATTATAATCATGATATGAAGTTGTGTCTTCCGTAAAAGAATTTTGATTCGACAATTTTTGCAAAAGTTATTGCCCTTTGTTCATTTCAGCATTTTATTTTTTTTGTCCGGAGATTTTCTCCTACATTTATATCTGATTTTAATGTAAGAAAGTATATAACACTATATGACATTGGACGGGCGTATATTGTTCCGCCTCGCGGTACTCTTTGTTACATTTGATTGATTTGATAAAGTGTTAGTATGGCTGTTTTTAATTCTGTTTCTTTTCTATGACTTTCGTTTTCAGTAATATTTAATTGTATGATTCTGTTTCAGGCTAGAAGAATTAGTGGATCTGGAAAATTCCAAGCAAAATGGGACAAATTTGAAAACAAAAGGTGAGTTGTTGGTTCGGTACTGTAAAAGTTGATAGCGTGCCTGTTATATTGTGTTTTCTTGTTTTCACTAGAAAGATACCTTATTTCCGCGGACATTATTAACTATCAACAATAATTTATTATTATCAAAGAAAGTACAACAGACAGAAAAGGTGTCGGCAAATTGTTATTCAATTAAGGATTGAAACTTGCTTTGGTCGATTTCATGGGGTGATGAATTGAGATGCTCTTAAAACAAATTTAATGAACTGCAAAGCTGATAATATTTTGCTGATTGATCTTGTTGGGTTGTTTGAACAATTTCTAGTGTAGCTTCAATAAAAATGTAAAATCTCATCAAGTGGTATGTTCTTTGTTTAAACATGTCAATAGTTATCGCCCTTCGGAAATCATATGCACAGGCATTGTTAATCTGTGCAAATTCATCGGCAAAAGAAACATGTTACATTTGGTAGTTGCATTGAGTCCAACTTGAGTAGGAATTGAAATTTAATGCAATGACAGAGACAAATGTCAGATATTTTTCAGTCTGAACTTAATTTGATCTCAAACCTATCAAGTTGAAATGTGATATAGACCTGTATGAGTTAATGTGATGTTATTTATCCCCTCCCAGTGAAGTCAAAACGTACAACCCTGCAGCAGATTCAACACTTCCAAAAGCCAAAAAAAGGAAGTTTGAGGAAGAAAATGGCGACGAAAATAATCAGAGTTTGTCTAAAGTGCCTAAAGTAGAACCAGTGGAAGGTAAGTTTAGTGAGTTTGATTTGAGTATCCAAAGTCAATTGAACTTTCAGCATAACACTTTTCCAGTGTTGACGAAAGACCGATTAAATTTTCCTTGAAAGTTTTTTATTTTTTGCCCCGGGGCCTTTTTGCAAATCAGCTTGCAAATCCCTAGTCTAGCTTAATAATTCCCAGAGATGAAAGTCTGGTCTGACAGGATCACATGGTTCATGAAAATTATCTCCCTGTGAATGTGTGTTTTCATATGATGGAAATCAATCCTATACTAACTGAATACATTTTTTGACATATTTGGGGAGAGAGACTGGTAGCCATGGGACTGTCTTATCCACAAAGAATTAAATCAATATTTAATATCAAACGTGTTACAGCTTTCGTGATGCTTTCATGTTAACTCATTCTCACCCCTGAAAGTTAATAATGAACTACTCCAACCTTTGAATTGGAAGAGTTCAAATGTGTTTGCAGAGGTGAATGAGTTAGTATGGGATAAAGAATATGCTGAGTGTTGAATTTGGGTTTCTAAAAATTCGGCGGTTAAAATTGTGTATCTTAATAATAACTTTTCGCTGTACTGTAGACTATAGCAGGTTTACGAAATTATTGATAATCGTAAAGTAAACACTGCTTTGTGTTTCATGATGAATTCATTTAAAATTTGCTGCCTCTATATCCACAATGAATTTAATGTGAAACATGTTGTGATTAATCTAATCATAAGATATTGCTTGTAATTTAATACTATCCAGTGGCCATTACCTATACACTATCCAGTGAAGGACTAAAGATTTTTATCTTACATTATCCTGTAAAAGATATAGACAGCCTTTTGATAGGGGAGATAAGCCTGGTAGTCTTCACTTTAACTGTAATTTTAACAGGCTAATGTTTCTGTGCATCACTGTAGCAGCAATTATTAATGTAAATACAAATTTACAGTCATGCAGGAATTAGAATATTCTAATCAGTTATGGATATTGTCTTTGTTTAGAAGTTTCATCTGAAAAGAAGAAGAAAAAGAAGAACAAGTACAAAGACTTGGACAACAGTGTTGATACAACACAGGAGTCAATAGGTGAGCACCACAGTAACATTGTCAAATATTGATTATATAGAGTTAACTCCCCTTGTTTTTATTGCCATTGAATGAAGGTCGGAATAATTAAATCGAGCATTTGAGATATCACTGATGACACGTCACATATTTAACTGACATTAGACCTTCTTTATAATGTAAACCAACCCAAATCAGGGTTTTTGATACCAGTTACCACCTCATTTGTAACTGAGTAATGCAAGTTGGACTGATTTTGCTAATAGTATATATGCTATGGTATACTTTAGCAAATAACTTTAATGGAAGTCGGGCATAGTGTTCCATTCCTTAAAAAAAATGTTTTGATTAAATATTGTACCTGTCTCTTGGCCTAGATATGGCGTTAGTATGCTTTCACTAAAACACGTTACATAGTCCTATTGCACGCTCTTTGTCATGCAGCATCAGGACCAAACTTGGTACAACCAGTAAAACTGTTCTGCTTTGTCCAACTAATCCTATATGTAACCATAAGATAGTTTCAAAGTAGTCTCAATAGTGGCATACACACATTATATTCACCTGTCAAAAATAGATTTGTCCAATAATTCGAGTAAAGAAATCAGTTTTGGCCTGTCAGAAAGTAGTACCATTTTAAGTGTTAGGGGGTTCAAAATTTCTTTGTGACCATAACAAACACCTTTAAGTACAGCTTTCAAAAAAACTGGAAAGGGCAGTAGAAATCGTATTACTGTTATTGTGAGCCATTTCATGGTTAAAACAAATAAATGTAGTTATAAGAGTTAACTCCCTTTTGACATATAATAAACTCGCATCATACATTTGAATATGTCAATGAAAATGATGGTATAAAGTAACATAAGTAATCATGGATTGTTAAATAGTTGTTACAATCTGAACTAAGTTATAGCTGTTTCCTTGTAATAAATATTGGTCTGATACAAGTTTGATAGCCTTATGCTTTCACCACTGTTTTAGAGTGGTACATGTAACTCTTATTTTCTTTTTCATTTCAGCTGATCCAGAATCTTCAGAAAAGAAGAAAAAGAAGAAGAAGAAGAAGTCAAAGGAGGATTCTGATTAACGATTAGAAAAGAATTAAACAAGTATCAGACAGAGACTGATTATATACATGTACAAATGGGCCAAGATATTGAAACGCTGACTTACAAATTGTTCCCGTTAGATTATATGGAGACCTGTTGGCCAGCCCAGATCTATGACTTTTTAATGCTGGGATACACGTATCACTGTCGTGAAGCTGTACTGCATTTACATGATGGAATTCATTATATATTTGTTTTAAAACAAGATATTGAAGAGACTTCAATCGGATGTTTCATATGAGTTGGTAGATACCAATGTCGGTAAGAAATTTTGTTATGGTATAAAAAAAGAATTGTAGGTAGGTCACATCTTTGAAAATTGATTGATTGATAAACGATCATTTTCTTAGATACCCCAATCTGTGTGGTATCTACATTAAAAAATATTGAAAATATGAATACAGTACAGTACATGACGTGGGGGGGGGTGTGTGTTTGGAGCTATCGAGTGACCACCAACACCTATGGGTTTATCTTAAAAATCCTCACACCTACCCCAACCCCGTGCATTAGAATAGGTTGTTTTACCTTTGATAACTTTGATAAATAACAATTTCAAGGGATATATTTAAAGCAATGGAATACATGTATTAGAATATAAAATCAGATTGACTACAAAAAAACGCTTTGGCTTATATTTCATATGATTTTGAAGCTTGAATACTTTACGTAGAGCTCAATAAATATGTTTAATGCAAGGTTATCACCAATACATCTATGTGTATGATCATCTAGTTACTTTACATGCACATGCTCAATATAAGGGTGTGTGTGCATATACATGTAGTACATGCTCTATGTTATATGTGCTTGTGAATTAAAGATCTTGTTCTAACAAGTCATCAGAAATTTTAAGAAATATGGCCTATAACGCCGATCTGATTTTGAACATTTAAGAGCCTGCTCAAAGTCAAGAAACTTGTGTCGGGTTTCTTTTATCAGGAAGATATTAAGGGTAGAGCCTGTGATGGCGTAGGTGGATATGTCATTGTTCTGGACAAAGTTTACAAACATTCCTTACCTTTAGTTAAAAACTTTCTGTATTATAAACAATAATGGGCCTTTTAATTTAAAGTGGGAAAAAATTCTTTGCTTAGGCGTTTCATGGAACCAAAGACTGATTGTCCATCACTGTCTTGGGGTTTATTCTGGCGTTATAATAGGAACAGTAATGTGATATCATCTTATAATGTTTCCAGAATAACAGAGCTTCAATCCAATGTTGTGTCATCCTGTTTAAAATGTTTCTGTCATGAAGAACATTCTAAATATACGTTTGTTCATGTTTTGGATAATGTACATTTTTTTCTCCTTGGATATTTTATTCCCCAGCATGTGTTCAATATGAAAAACTGTCAGTTTGTTATCTATAAACTCCACATATCTGATCTGTCAGTTTGTTATCTATAAACTTCACAGATCTGATCTGTCAGTTTGTTATCTATAAACTTCACAGATCTGATGTCTTCTCTAATTCAACTGCATGGTGTCAATTGGATCACTTTTCAAGGGTATATCTTTCAAAAGAGTTTATCACTAACAAACATTTAAAAACGCTCCATGGATGGTACAGAAATTTGGACAGGTTTGATTTATTGATTGCATATTCTCAAGCTTAAGTTTCACAAGAATAATCTGTAGTTACCCTGAAAGTAAAAATGAATGGAGAAAAAACTCTTGCATAATGTTTGTGATTAATTGAAGGGAGACAACTCTTACATAATGTTTTATTTGGAAGGTTGCATTTATCTTCAGGTTAACACTTGTACATCCTTTAAAATGTCTACAGTTTCATAAATTAAGGGCTACATTTTCAGTTCCACTTGCATTTCGATTATTTACCATTAACATGTATGTTGGGCATTTTTCTCAGAATGAGTCTGTGGGCTCTAACTCTAAAGATGAAATGGTCTATTTTAACATTTTAACACCTTTCTAGGAAACAAATTGGTGAACTTGCATTATGTACAACATGTACAATTTGTTACGTTTTATCATTTTATATTCATCTTGTATAAAGTCAATCGCAATTTAAATCTGGAGTGTTTTGTTTTTGTTTAGACAGTCTGTATGCTAGGTAGTAAGCATTGCATGATAAAGTCCCTCTTATGTTATATAGGAGGGTATCGATGGCAGTGACTTTTTCATCCCAAGTTAACCTGGGGCATTTTCATGATTTCTGGTCTATACTCTCTCCATCTGCTGAATGAATAATGAACATGTTCAAAAGCAAGAGGATGTTCCAGCTATGAAACACAGGTCTAGATACAGTGTTTCTACCCCCAAACTGAGGTCGGTGACACTTGTGAATAGACAACATATAGGGGTTATCGACTTGTCTCGCTATACCCAAAGTCAGGATCAGAGCAATAGGTCTATGGCAAATCACTGCACTGCATGTTGTTGATGTCGTGGTGCAGCGTCTGTTGTCCGTCTGTCAACTTCTCTAAAGAAGTTGTCGTTTTAATAACTTCTTCTAAAGAATTAAAAGGTCCAGAGTCATGATATTTGGCTATAAGATGTTGGTAGGAGCCAAACAAAAGTTTGAGAACAAAAATGACCTTGACCTACTTTCATGGTCAAATATGTCAAACGCTTCAAATGACGTCTTTTGAAGAACTGAAAGGTTTAGAATCTTAATATTTGGCTGGTAGCTTCTTTAGATTGAGCATTACAAAGTTTGGGAATGAAGCTCTTGACCTACTTTCAAGGTCGCAGCAGTGAAATATGTCAGACGCTTGAAGAACTTAAAAGTATATAATCTTCATATTTGGCTGGTTGCTTTCTGCGATAAAGCCAGAAAATGACCTTTACCTACTTTCAAGGTCACAGTAGTCAGATATGTCAAACGCTTCAAATGACTTCTTGTGAAGAACTGAAAGGTATAGAATCGTCATATTTAGCCTGTACCTTCCTTGGATAAAGCCAAACAAAGTTTGGGAATTAAAATGATCATGACCTTGATTTACTTTTAAGTCACAGCGGTGAAATATGTCATACGATTCAAACGACTTTTGAAGAAATGAAAGGTATATAATCTTCATATTTGCCTGGTTGCTTCCTGGAGTAGAGCCAGACAAAGTTTGAGAATGAAAATGACATGGACTTACTTTCAAGGTCACAAGGGTCAAATGTGTCGAACACTTCAAACGACAACTTCTTTAGAACTAAAAGGTGAAAAATCCTGATATTTGGCGGGTTGCTCCTGGGATAGATCCGACAAAGTTTGAGAAGTAAAATAACCTTGACCTACTTTCAAGGTCACAGGGGTCAAATATGTCAAACTCTTCAAACGACTTCTGCTGAAGAACTTAAAGGAATAGTATCTTCATATTTGAATGGAAGCTTCTTTGGGTGGATCCCAACAAAGTTTTTGAGTGAAAATTACCTAGACCTTTTTCCAAGTTCACTGGGGTCAAATATGTTAAAACACTTAAAGCGACTTCTTCTGAGGAACTGAAAGGTATAGAATCTTAATATTTGGTTGGTAACTTCTTTAGATTAAGCACGACAAAGTTTGCGAATTAAAATGACCTTGACCTACTTTCTGGGTCACAGGGGTCAAATATGTCAAAAACATCCAGCGACTTCTGAATAATTGAGAGGCATAGAATCATAATATTTGGCTGGTGGCTTGTATGGATAGAGCTCACCAAGTTTTGCAAATAAAAATGACCTCAACCTACTTTAAAGGTCACAGAAGTCAACAACATTTCAAACGATTAGTTCTGCAATGGATTCATAAGATTTGACTGGTAGCTTCTGGAGCCAACAAAGTTTGAGAAGGAAAATAACCTTGACCTACTTACAAGGTCTCAGGCAAAAATATGTCAAATACTTCAAACATCTTCTGAAGAGGAACCAAAATGCATAAAATTATATACTAATATTTGGCTTTCAACAGATGGAGCTGACAAAGCTCGTGAGTGAAATATTTGTAGTACAGTATAATATCTAATGAGAATGTTTTGCTACGACTGCTTAAATATTCAGGTGAGCGATACAGGCCCCCTGGGCCTCTTGTTTGTATTTACTCTAGGTGTTGCTACGTGTAAAATTTGTCATGTTCCACACACTGGTCTATACCCAAAGGTCACAACAATGAGTCAAAGTTCAAACCTCTGGACTGCAAATGGACAGTATCCATTAAAACTTCGTTATAATCGGATAGTGTCTAGTGTCAATGTACCATTGTACTAATATCTTCACTAATATTTTCCAGCTTTGAAATATGTAATAGTAAAGTTTTACTTTCTACGCAATGTATATAATAAATTTGTCGCAACGTTTCAAGACCGAGAGTCGTTCTGGAAACGAGTAGCTTGATAAAGGGATCAGTCCGTCTTGAAACATTAATGGTACATTATTTGTGTATAAAATAAAACTTTGATAGTACCACTGGTCTACAGTCCAGGGTCAAGGAAACTATCCTGCTTAACGCTCAGCAATTTAGGAGTGGGACAACTGGTTTGCCCGTTGTCAGTATAACGGTCCTGCTGTGTGTCTTCGGCAGTATGTTTCAGTGAGGAGGCACTATAAAGTCGGCATCGGTTCCGCGCTTTCACAACGAGACACCCACGAACATATCGCAGCGTCCCAAAACACACGCGCATACACCACACGCATGCATCTTTCACACAGGGAAGGCCTTCCTTAAATGACCATAGCTGTTGATAGAACGTTAAACAATAAATACTAAACTATACCGAAAGTTTCACTGTAGTAATTTGCGCCGTCCATAATGAGGACGGCAAATACTAGTACACAAAATACCATACGCATGTGAACACTGCGCCAATTTGATAAAAAGGCTAAGGACAAAAGTGTCCAAGTATATAAATCGTGACTACCTGGTACGTCAAATGTCGCATTGCCCTCAGAGGAAGGTCAGTTAGTTATAATATTAGTTTCTTACCAGTCCAACTACATATGTATGAGGACAAGAGGTTTGCATCTTTACACTAGTATGTCACCTACCAAACACTATCGTCAGTTCCATACTCTCAAGATAACCGAGTGGTCAAATGTAAAGTTGTTCTTACGTTGTCCAGTCAATACTCCCTTAATCACTGCACATTTTAAACTCAACTGTCCCGCATTTATGTCTTTAAAATAATGTTAATGCGTAGTGTCATGATATAAGGCATGCACCCAACTAGTATGGTGAAATAAATGATATTGGCCTTCTTTCAAGGTCACAGATGTCGAAAGCTTCAAAAAACGTCTTCTGAACCATAAAACCGTAAGGGATATTTAATTTGCCTCATAATTTGCATGGATAAATAAGTTACTTACATTTACAAATGTAAGGTCTCAGATTGTGGGGTTTAAACTTCAAGCTGGTGACATTTTTGAGAAAGGACGCCTGACCTCTTATGGCGTGTAACGATTCAAGATTTAACAATAATTGCATATCAAATGGAGCCACTTATCAGAAACATGCATGTAGAATATAAAATATTCTAGTCCCCTATATAACCAGTCAGAAATTGATAAGTCGGGAGGAAAAGTTTGTAACATAGTTTGTGTAAATTTGGGGTACTGGCAGCTGTGTTTTATAATAAATCGGCAATTTGCCTCAATTTCTCAGGTAATTCGAAGTTCATGTGGTAATGTCCACACATCCGTTTTGTTTCCATTAAGGTAGTTAGTATTGCTTTGTTTGTTTGTTTGTTTGATTTTGTTTAACGTCCTATTAACAGCTAATGTCATTTAAGGACGGCCTCCCCTGTGTGCAAGATGCATGCGTGTAGTGTATGTGTGTGTATTTTGGGAGGCTGCGATATGTTCGTGTTTGTCTCCTTGTGATAGCGCGGAACTGATCCATTAAGGTAGTTAGTATTGCGCTGTGTTGTACCTCCAACGAAGGAGAGTTACAATTTGTTCAGTCATTTTCTTAGTTTACTTTTTACGAGCAGATAGATATATAAGTTTTTGTGTTTTATACGGTCGTATTTAACGTCCTATCAACAGCTAATGTCATTTGAGGACGTGCCTTTATTCATGTGTATTGTGTATGCGCGCATGTGTACACGTATGTGTGTCGGAGGCAGGGTATGTTGGTATATTTGCCTTGTTTTGAAAGCGCGGAACTAATGCCGACTTTATAGTCTCACTAAAGGAAAAGAAAAACAAGCTAAAGGCACCTAGCACAGCATTCCACCCGGTCAAATGATACTGACAACGGGTGTACCTGTTGTTGCCATTTCCCTAAACACTGAGAGTTAAGTAGGGAATAACAATAATCATTCGACATTAAAACCAAAAGTGAGGTATTAACTGGTGAGGCGCAAGGAAACAAAAGGTAGATAGAAGTAGAGAGAAAAACAAAGTTGCCAAATATTCAATGGGCGCAGTAGATTGATTTGGTTGCTTGTTTGTCCCCAAGTGGAGGGCACAACGCACATCCCAAATATGTGGGGATACCACATTGGTTGCCTCCTACGATCATGGAGTGAGTTTTTTTAGGTCACCTGAGCGTTAGCTCAAGAGACCTATTGCTATCCGTCTTCGTCTGTCGTCGTCCGTCGCGCGTCGTCCGTTAACATTTTACATTTTCAACTTAAGCTGAAATACCGTCAAAGGGATTTCATTGATACTTCATGGGAATGTTACTGACAACTCCCTGACCAAGTGTTGTTATTTTTCGGGTCGATCAGAAATCCAATATGGCCGTCATAGAAAATATGTATTCAATTACTTTTTTCACAGAAGCATCTCCACGAGAAGGATGTGAAACCCGGACCTCTTCATTATAAAGCATAGAGAGACTGGTCTTGTGGGTTTTTTGTCAATACTTTTCTTTATCATTGATTGGAATAATTTCAAAATGTTGAAGCTCCCTAAAGCACTAGGACTTTATGATTATTGGTATACGGGTGAAGATGAAATAGGATGAATTTTACAGGAAACAAAATTGTACTGCCTGTATACAGTAACATGTAATGGACCTCTCAGCCTTGGAATCTCCGTACCACTGTCAAACCTTTAAACTATGGACTGGGAACTTTTTTTCAATATTTGTAAGTTTAGATATATAATTTTTTAAAAGAAAACAATACCTGGCAGAAATTCAATGAAAATATAATCAAGATGAAATAACAAAAAGAAATCAACTATTATTTTCTACCACTAAACATACAACAGGACCGGACCGGAATTGCAACCTTTGACCTCCGATCAATTATAATGTCCCTCTTATCTGGTCAACGGCAGTCTATCGACAGTACTACCTGGAACGAAATATAGCTGGGTAGCTGTATGTTTTGGGGTCGCGGCGGCCAAGTGGTTAAGGCGCCTGACATCATGATACATAGTACCACTAGTCTTCCACCACTGGGTCGCGGGTTCGAGACATACGTGGGGCTGGTACTCGTCGTAGGTCGGTGGTTTTTCTCCGGGAAATCTGGCTTTCCTCCACCAACAAAACCTGATACGTCTTCAAATGACCATTGCTGTTAATAGGACGTAAAACGCATACACAATTGCTTGCAGTGGGACAGGGACGCTTAAATGAGAACGGGACATCCCACGAACAGTTTCGGGACATCCCACGAACAGTTTCGGGACATCCCACGAACAGTTTCGGGACATCCCACGAACAGTTTCGGGACATCCTACGAACAATTTCGGGACATTGACGTTGTATAGATACCCGTTTGACAGCTGAATCTCGTCGATTTATCTCTCCGTTGGGACGAGTCGGTTACTGACGATAGGTCTATGACATGTATCACTGACTGGTGTTATAAGATGTCATCTCGGCCACTCCAGCATCTTACTGGTATGTAAAGTCATCATGTCGAGCTCGTATTATTGAGCTCTATATAACAAGCATGGAATCAATAAGGACACTGACAATTGCAACTTCGATCACAAGTTAGGAGCGCGTGCAGCAGGTGGAAAGGAGGGTCTTGGAGCCCAGCAACTATCGGAGGTTTACTTGGGATCAAACACAGCGCCATACATGAGAAAACGATGATTATTTTTTAATAGACACAGAAATCTACGATCAAAGTTCTATTATTTTATTAAATCAGATTTTCATTTTATTTTTAGATATTTGTTTCCTTTATTACTAATGAGTATTTATTCAAAAATAGGTATTTATAACTCAACCACGACTGCAACATGACGACTGTTTTAATTAATGTTTCTTTTGACAATAATACATACTTGCACATACATTTATTTTCCGACAAACATAAATTCAGGTGAATTCTTCCCATCATGATGCGCGCACAAATATTGATTATTTCCTTATTCTACCACGTCAGTGATATAACGGCGCATTTCATTAGTAAAAGACAAGTGTTTTTGGACAATAAGGTATGCGCGTGAACATTGTGTATGCTCGAGCAACGCCCTTCAGAAAGCCTTACTTGTAACGTGTAAGCATGCGAGCAGACTGTGAAAGTCCTTTGGAGAAAAATGCTACTGAGATAGTACTATATACGAATCTAAACGTTACAAACACATCCGGGTATAACTGGATAATTGGCTACAGCGCCAAGGAACTGTGGTATTAGCTGCGACATCAACTTGTTGAACACGAGGAATAACGAGACCATTATTGTAAACACGCGCAAAAGAACAGCCTAACGTCAACACGTGACAGGAAGAACATCAATCTGCGCTGACACTTATAGGACTAAGTGACTACAACCACGGAATTAGATTGTTATCTAAGTCCGTGCTACAACCGAGAAGTTCGGTGAAGTACTTAAAATGATAGTGTACAGCGTCATAGTATAAGCTGTTCAATGCAAAGAATCAATTATGATATTTGAGCAAAACTCAAGATGGATGGACTTTGTTGATTTCGGGGACGACATAGTTTGATGTTTTATATTAAGGTGTTTGTGTAGAATAATCTATTTATAGGTATAGTGAGTGTGACCTTTGACTTCAAACTTTAAAAGCAAATTCGAAGAAATCACTTTCGGTATGGAAGCAGCACTAGTGTATAAGGCTTGAGTGTTTCCAGTTCACTAGAGCTATTGTAAGTAAACCAATATTCTATCTATAACTCGAGTGACCTTGACCTTTGACTTTAGGACCTCGAGAGGGATCCTTAACAAGCACTTTCCACTGCATTGTATTAACTTACATTTTTTAATCGGACCGTGTAAAGCGGAAACTATTTTTTTATTTATCGTGTCAGTGACCTTGACATGTGACGTTTGGACCTGAAAACCAATCACAAGCTAGACCTTTCAATAAAGAAGCCGTGTTTTATCGATCCACGGTGGGTTTTATTTTACGGAAATCATTTTTCTATCTATACAGAAGTAACAAAAAAGTGACCTTGACATTTGCTATTCGAACTGAAAAGCAAACTTCTACAGGTTGGTAGTTTTGCTCACACTACCGATATATTTTATTTCTTCTCTACCTGTACGTCAAATTATAACAACATTATACCTAGATACATATTCCATAAATCAGAGACAGTTAGAGGGATATTCTCATGTCCGTGTGTGTAAGACAGAGCTGTCCAGGGTAAGAAAGGGTTGTAGGACATTTCTTTATCATCTATATACTATTGTATACCACCTACCAGTAGCATGATAAATTCATTATCATTGGTTGTCAGCATGAGAAGCTGAGAACGACTTGAGAACAACTTGAGAACGGATTTTCCCATTCCCCAGCACTTGGGAACATATTTTCTCAAAAAAGAACGTCTGCTCGCGCCAGATGACGTCCGAAACCGAAAATAGTGTCCACACAAAAGTGATCCGCGTGAGTAAATAGTCTGTCATAAACATGTCAATACAAAGTGCATATGGAAAAGCCAATGAAAAACATATTTTTTTGACGTAGTTTTAAGGTTAATTGTATTCCTCCGTGCAACTCTTCTATTTGTTTACGTTTGTCACAGGCGATCGTTGACCATTGAGCTTAGAAGTCATTTGGAAAACACGGTGTTTATTTGAGTTTTTCAAAAGGAGTAAAATATATAAGGTAGTAGTATATAGATGACAAATAGTTTATCATACAGAATTTTCAGTGTTTGTCGTTCAAACAATTTTCTCATCGCTCGCACGGTGGCCTCTCGATTTTATCCACGTGCTCGCGTTGAGAAAATTGTTCTCACGACAAACCCTGAAAATACAGTGTGATAATCTATAAATCTTACACCCCAATATACGTGACATCACAATGGCTCAACAATGACGTGACGTCACGAATTTGGAAAACACCAATGCCACAATGCGGAAAAAGCAACGTGGTGAAATTAAACCTTTTACGATATTGTTACCGTACATGTTAGACAGATGAGATATTTTTTTCTGTGCAAACTTTGTTTATATATGGGGTATGCTAAATCACGCTGAAGAGTTCGTTTTCGTCAAAAAAATCAGGGGGGAAATTGATATTTCAAAATGGTAGCCAGTTCACACGCATTTTCATGGTTTCTGAGCTTATTATGGTAGTTGGAATGAGAGAAACATACTCTTTCATGCCCAAGGGTGAGGGATAGGGAAATTCCTCCCTCGGGATTTCCCCTATCCTACACCGCTGGAGATGAAAGAGTATTATATTACTTCCAGGTTATTGTGGCGAAAAAATCGATTCATTATAGACGGTAAATTCCTTGCCACAATGCTGCTCAACGGCAGCCTCTTCAGTAAGTTCTCCGAAATTTTTATTCTCTAAAGCGGCTATTTAAAACATGACTTATTTAAAACTGAGTGGACGGTCGCGCTCTCCATTGTTAATTACTGCAATAACAGCTACATTTAATTCAGAGATATTCGAACTTGCTTGTAACGGTCTTCGTTTTTTGGTCGTGATTTGGGTGGAACATGTACAGAGAGCAGGTAAAATTAGCATTTTAGACCAGTCCATATACTGTAAGCGTATTAATTTTATTACATGCAATTATTCGCGTAGGCCTATTTTCGAATGGCAAAATACATGTATATATAAGAGCATCGATGCTTGCGCCCATAATACAAGCAACCATTATAAAAACATTATACAGCAACTCGGATTAGTGCACTCATAGCTCATCGCAATATTCACAGCACACAAAAACACTCAAATAAACCACCTACATGTACGTGTAGATAATAAGTTGTTTCCACTTTCGTTTCTTTAATATCACGGTAACGTTATATAGAGACGGCATTTCATGGCAGAACAATGTATTTAATATTGGGGAATAATACCATTGTAAGCACTCAAATCTAGGGTTGGTAATGAAATCGGAACGCATAGATATAGTTTTTACTTTCCCCAATGTTAGAACCTTTGGCCCAAAGTCGTCATTTTCTCTTATGTGGGTAAATATCACGAACGTAGCTGAAAAAGTTTAATTAAGATGAAGTACGAAGTTACCGTGACAATTAAGTTCTGTCCCGTTCACCTTTATTTGACACTGCAACCATAATTTCGTTTTAAAAGATTCTTCATTCGATTCAACCCGGTCCTAGGTTTAAAATCGCACGTGCGTTGATTATTCGTAAATAAGCTGCGATATAATAACATGTCTGTGGAATTGTATGCATTTTAAATGTACAAAGGTACAGTCTACAACTGATCTTTAAACCGGGAATTTCGTTGGGAATATGTCCAAGAAATTTGAAAAAAGGCGAAAAATCCAAGAATTTAGGTCAGAAATACAGAAATGCTGAATTACCATGAAAAGAATTGTTGGCGTTTGGTGGAGTAAACGAACCATAACATAATTTCCGTTCGAAGAATTCATATAATTTCATCTGAAAATTCACATTTGTTACTTAAAGTGATACTTTTCTTTTTACTTCTTTTCGTATTTCTAGTACTTGCCGTGTTGCACCAAACTAAAAATGTCACATTGCTCATGAGTTTGAGCTAACACCGTTTAGATCCTGTTTTAGGTCTACGAGCACCTGTGTCCTCCTCTCTCGGCGATCTAGTGTTTTACGCCGACTAGACGTCCCCTGGAGTGATGAGTTAAAACGGTAAGAAGCTTTTGTATAAATGTGCGGTCGACAAATGACTTGGAATTAAGAAGCAGGAAAAAGACAGTCTTGATCTGTTTCTGCTACATACCTGTATGTCGGCAGGCAGGCGCACCTGTACGGGTAGATCAGGGACGCGGTCTCTCACTTGTAATAACTCATTATATAAAGGTATATCAGTATATACAGGTAGATATAAACCAACTCCAGCGGGCACTTTTCTTCAGGATTTTCCAAAAGAATGACAAGGAAGTCAGAATTACCTTAAATTGCAAGACGTAAACAGGTAAGGCTGTTTTTATCATTTAATCAGCTTATAAATCGATTAGCACCGTTTTGTTGTCTATCTAGATATCAGAACCGGGGTTACAGAAAACAAGAAAGATTGATCTGGACATTTTAAATGACGTTCTCCATACCAATAAAATATGTCACTTTGAATTCTCGATATAAATATTTTCCCATGGAAGGCTATCGCCATAAAATTATGTCGGCAGATTTGACCGAGTGATTACTATCACATATATGTCAAAACCCCAAATGTGACGTTAGAAAGTATTCTTCATGCAATCTATCCAGTCGTAATTTCAACAATAACATGAAAAATACGATCTCGGATACTCTTAAATTTTCCTTTTATACAATATGAAACCGTCGCGTGATATTTTCTTGATCAACTGTTTAGAATAAGTTCGTTGTTACAAATATTTGCGGAAAGACAGAAGGTTACAGAGAAACATTGAGATTGTAAGGGTATTCGCGGAAAACATTAAGCTATATAGAAATATCATTAGATCGCACAAATATTCGCAATAAGGCAATAAGCTAGAGAAATATCATTAGATCGCACACATATTCGTGGTAAGGCAATAAGCTAGAGAAATATCATTAGATCGCACAAATATTCGCAATAAGGCAATAAGCTAGAGAGAAATATCATAGGATCGCACAAATATTCGCAATAAGGCAATAAGCTAGAGAAATATCATTAGATCGCACAGATATTCGCGGTAAGACTATAAGCTAGAGAGAAATATCATAGGATCGCACAAATATTCGCAATAAGGCAATAAGCTAGAGAAATATTATTATATCGCACAAATATTCGCAGTAGAGCAACAAGCTAGAGTAATATTATCAGAGCGCAAAAGTATTTATGATAAGGGAATAAGCTAAATAGAAACACTATAAGATCGCATAAAAATTTGCGATATGGCAAAAAGATAGAGAAAAATATAATAAGATCGCACAAATATTTCCTGTTTATCTTAGTCAAAACGTTTAAATCGTGAGTGATAGTAAACAACGAAAGGCTCATGTCATACAGCAAATTAATATAACTAAGACTATAAGCATGACACCATACCAATTAAATACAGTGTGACAAATTCGAAAAAACAATGATCATAAATACAAGTTCCAGAAAGGGGGTCAAAATGTGGTTTAAATTTAGTGTTCTATGTGACAGGTTTAGGAAACTTATGTTAATTTTATATTTACACTGATTCCAAGCTTACCGTGTTTTATGGAACAACGATTTAAATACACGTAGTGTAAATTGTGATAGGGATAAATAGAGGATATCTAACAGTGTCTTCAGTAATACCCACACGTAGTGTACATTGTGATAGTGATACATAGAGGATATCTGACAGTGCCTTCAGTAATACCCACACGTAGTGTACATTGTGATAGTGATAAATAGTGGATATCTAACAGTGTCTTCAGTAATACCCACACGTAGTGAACATTGTGATAGTGATAAATAGAGGATATCTGACAGTGTCTTCAGTAATACCCACACGTAGTGTACATTGTGATAGTGATAAATAGCGGATATCTAACAGTGTCTTCAGTAATACCCACTCGTAGTGTACATTGTGATAGTGATAAATAGAGGATATCTAACAGTGTCTTCAGCAATACCCACACGTAGTGTTCATTGTGATAGTGATACATAGAGGATATCTGACAGTGCCTTCAGTAATTCCCACACGTAGTGTACATTGTGATAGTGATACATAGTGGATATCTGACAGTGCCTTCAGTAATACACACACGTAGTGTACATTGTGATAGTGATACATAGAGGATATCTAACGGTGTCTTCAGCAATACCCACACGTAGTGTACATTGTGATAGTGATACATAGAGGATATCTAACAGTGTCTTCAGTAATACCCACACGTAGTGTTAATTGTGATAGTGATACATACAGGATATCTAACAGTGTCTTCAGTAATACCTACACGTAGTGTACATTGTGATAGTGATACATAGAGGCTATCTAACAGTGTCTTCAGTAATACCCACACGTAGTGTTAATTGTGCTAGTGCTACACAGAGGATATATAACAGTGTCTTCAGTAATACCCACAAGTAGTGTACATTGTGATAGTGATAAATAGAGGATATATAACAGTGTCTTCAGTAATACCCACACGTAGTGTTAATTGTGATAGTGATACATAGAGGATATATAACAGTGTCTTCAGTAATACCCACATGTAGTGTACATTGTGATAGTGATACATATAGGATATCTAACAGTGTCTTCAGTAATACCCGCACGTAGTGTACATTGTGATAGTGATACATACAGGATATCTAACAGTGTCTTCAGTAATACCCACAAGTAGTGTACATTGTGATAGTGATAAATAGAGGATATCTAACAATGTCTTCAGTAATACCCACACGTAGTGTACATTGTGATAGTGATAAATAGTGGATATCTAACAGTGTCTTCAGTAATACCCACACGTAGTGCACATTGTGATAGTGATAAATAGAGGATATCTAACAGTGTCTTCAGTAATACCCGCACTTAGTGTACATTGTGATAGTGATACATACAGGATATCTAACAGTGTCTTCAGTAATACCCACACGTAGTGCACATTGTGATAGTGATAAATAGAGGATATCTAACAATGTCTTCAGTAATACCCACACGTAGTGTACATTGTGATAGTGATCAATAGAGTATATCTAACAGTGTCTTCAGTAATACCCACACGTAGTGCACATTGTGATAGTGATAAATAGAGGATATCTAACAATGTCTTCAGTAATACCCACACGTAGTGTACATTGTGATAGTGATACATACAGGATATCTAACAGTGTCATCAGTAATACCCACAAGTAGTGTACATTGTGATAGTGATAAATAGAGGATATCTAACAGTGTCTTCAGTAATACCCGCACGTAGTGTACATTGTGATAGTGATCAATAGAGTATATCTAACAGTGTCTTCAGTAATACCCACACGTAGTGTACATTGTAATAGGGATAAATAGAGGATATCGCTGTAAATATTGTACATTTTATCATACATTTTATCTTGACCATGTGTAAGATGAGCTTCATGCTCAATACGTTATCAAGAATATATAAAGCCTTTATTATTAAAAGATATGTCCTATTTTCCCCAATAGGTCATAGGTCAACTGCATCGATATTTTACTTAATCCAATTTGAATCCGCTAGATCTTTGAATGCATGATACCAATTTAAGTGAGCATCCTTCTATCTCTTCTTAAGGAGTAGTGTTTAAGTCACGTGCGTCATTTGTAGCTTACTATAATTCAAACTTAGGTGGCATTGTATTCATGGATGGATTATGATGGTATGAGAAATGGGCCTGACATCCAAAACATAGGAAACGGAATCCAGAGGCGGGAAATTGGCCTTAGAATTCAAAACTCTTCTCCTGTAAACCGAAAAATATAATCTTAAAGGCTGGAAATCTTTGAAGATACTTAATTAAAATTGTAAATTTCAATGCCCTCATGTGACTGTACTGAGCTGAAACGTAATGTGTTCAAAATTTTGAGCCTGGTTTTCGACAATCTTCATGCATGCTATAATTGCTAGTGTCTGTCATTGAAGACGTGAAACGGAAGTGGGTTTCTAATATATATATATATGTACCGGTATCTGCATTCTCTGACCATGTGCTATCTGCTGCATGACACATTATGTACTCTATGGAATAAAACATGATTTTGTGTTAGACAAACTATTGCTGTACAGTAAACATTCCCGGTGCCCCGTGACGGCGCTCATCTGTTCGACGGTTGCCCACTTGAGCAGGTCACGTACGCTACAAGTGGAAATATACTGGGAGACGAAATTGACAAATTGCTTTCCTCCTTGGTGGTCGGCGGAAGCGTTTCCGGAAGTAAACAAAAGAAGCCATTTCTAGTGTGGAGGGATACATCGTCGTAGCCCGACCGTTGAAACGAGGCGGATGTCGTAGTGTAGAGACCCGACTGTGATGACAGCTCTGTCGAACAGGGTTTTCATTAAAAGGGTGTTAAGTAAAGTATGACAAACGGTGATATCCTTATCGACGGAATCGTCTCGACATGAAGCCCAAGAAAAAATGTTTGACGGACTAGTCCCAAAAATATTATGCCTTAAATATCTTGATACGCATGTCTCGAATTAGTGTGTATAAGATATGTCGTCACCTAACAGCGTGTAGGAGGATCTATCATCACCTGATAATGTGTGTTACTGCTTTCGTAATCTAAAGGTGTAAGCAAAAAGTACTGTCGTCATCTGATGTTGTGGTTGATAAGCGATGTCGTCATATTATAGGACTCGTTCAACTAAATCAGAAAATATGCAATAAAAATCAAGTATTTCACACGATTGTAATCCCTACCTAAAATGTGTAAATATTGACAATATTAGTTTGTAAAAAAATACAGTTTAAGTTGATTTTAATATATGGTGGCGGATTCATATGGGGTCAAAAGTCAAGGGGTGTTCCCGACCCGCTTCATCGGTTTGGCTTGCATTTCAAACTTCCGGTTGTCAAAACCAGAAGCCTGTAGCCCTCTTATAATTATATGCCACTAAACTTGCCAAAAATGCCTTTTGAAACATTTGTCAGGTATGTATTTATGAATCTAGACAGTTTTCACTAGTGTTGAACTTCAAATATTACGCTATCAGCGCAAAAAGCTTAGTAATAACATATAGTAAATGAGTTAGTTTTGTGATTTCTTTAAATGTGGGTGAGTATTGACTTCGTCATGTGATGGTGTGTGACATAAGTTATGTCGTCACTCAAAAGTGCTTAGTCACATAACGGCGCGCTGTCGTCACAAGTGTCAGGTATGTATCTATGAATCTAGACAGTTGTCACTAGTGTTGAACATCAAATATTACGCTATTAGCGCAAAAAGCTTAGTAATAATATGTAGTAAATGTGGGTAAGTATCGACTTCGTCATAAGACATGTGATGGTGTGTGGCATAAGTTATTTCGTCACTCAAAAGTGTCACATAATGGCGCGTTAAATTGTTGTCGTCACCGAAAAATGTGTTGGTAAGAAGTGCTGTCGTGATCCATTAATGTGAGCAAGAAATGTTGTCGTCAAAGATTATAATAATTTTTCGCAGTACATACCATTTCTGCCGTACGATGATTTGCTTTTAATGTCAATATAAAGACATGATAATAACGGAGTATGATCAAATGATTTGGTCCGTTATATTTTTGCTTGGTAATCAGATCCGTTCGTTGCAGTAAAATTGCGTTAAAGTATAACTTGCTCGTCTCCCGTCATTTTGTTAAGAGTTCTCAACCACATGGAAAAATACAAGACAAAATACCTGAAAATTCAAATGAAACATGTAGTTCTAATTGTTGCTGTTCAATGATATTTGACCATTTTTTTCAAACACTAGAACTTTTTCAACTAAGATATATGTATCGTATTCATGTTACATGTATATGTCGAAACATTTGTTTTGTAGAGAGTGTGTACCCATTTTATATTCTTTAATTCAGAAGAAGCATGCTGTTGCTTCTATAATGCTTGACATGATATTTCAGTCCCTAAAATGATATTTCAGTCTCTAAAATGTATATCTAGATAAAAAAAAAAAAAAAAAAAAAAAAATTTAATTTTTTAAAAAAAAAAAAAAAAAAAAAAAAAAAAACTTTAAGAGAAAGAGAGGGTGGTGAAGGGACAATACCAGACCTACATAGCTGTGTGTATCTTTTAGCCGATCACTATCTCCATCGGTATGACGTAGTAGGTGATGATACATAGCTGCCAGACTGGCCAGTAACTATATTTACCGGCTGATTTGTTTTCAATTAGGCGAGATATACCTATATCTATCACACGTGTTTCCAGTCATACTCAGGTCAAATGTCACGGTATCTTTGGGCGTCACTGTGTGCAAATCCAGAAATGTCATCTGGCATGCAACCAGCTTCGTTATTACGCAGAAAAAAATGCTTCTAAATGATTTTGTTTAAAAACGATTACATTGACGACACTTGTTCGTGGCTACAACAGCAGGGCGTAGCAATGGGACGTTTACGCTTACAGGGTTAAACTTGAAGAAAAAGTGTTAAAGATTTCTTCAACATATAAATTCACATATAACTTTAATAAGTTATCATTAAAGATATTTTATTGTGATTGTAAGGTCAAAAAGTGTGAACGTTGGGTTTATCATATAAGAAATTAAAGTATTTCTGCACTGCATTTCTTCAAATTCAAATAAAAATCAAAATAAGCAAACAAAATGTTTGTTTACGACAAATATCTCCGCGACCCTGTAGCGAACGGTAAATGACGAGACAAACAATACTATATACACAGGTATACATAATATCGTTATAACAGAGATCAAAGGAGTCGCGGGACAGAGAGTAAGAAGAAACTTCCGGCCTCTAATTTCTAAAGTCGGAGTTCTGTTATCTTTCATTACAAAATTAATTAGAGAGCTATACTCGATACGACAGGACCTAGATTAATCCGCGAACCATCATCAGTCCGCGTCCCCTCAGCATCGCTCCTACAGGATAAATCGATGTGGTGCTGACCAGACAACAATCCACGACACGAGGACTCGACATCGCTCCTACAGGATAAATCAATGTGCTGCTGACCAGACAACAATCAACGACACGAGGACTCGACATCGCTCCTACAGGGTAAATCTATGTCCTGCTGACCAGACAACAATCCACGACACGAGGACTCGACATTGCTTCTACATGATAAATCGATGTGCTGCTGACCAGACAACAATCCCCGACACGAGGACTCGACATCGCTCCTACAGGATTAATCGATGTGCTGCTGACCAGACAACAATCCCCGACACGAGGACTTGACATCGCTCCTACAGGATAAATCGATGTGCTTCTGACCAGACAAAAATCCACGACACGAGGACTCGACATTGCGCCTACAGGATGAATCGATGTGGTGCTGACCAGACAACAATCCGCGACACGAGGACTCGACATTGCTTCTACAGGATAAATCGATTTGCTGCTGACCAGACAACAATCCACAACACGAGGACTCGACATCGCTCCTACAGGATGAATCGATGTGCTGCTGACCAGACAACAATCCACAACACGAGGACTCGACATCGCTCCTACAGGATGAATCGATGTGCTGCTGACCAGACAACAATCCACAACACGAGGACTCGACATCGCTCCTACAGGATTAATCGATGTGCTGCTGACCAGACAACAATCCCCGACACGAGGACTCGACATCGCTCCAACAGGGTAAATCGATGTGCTGCTGACCAGACAACAATCAACGACACGAGGACTCGACGTCGCTCCTACAGGGTAAATCAATGTGCTGCTGACCAGACAACAAACCACGACACGAGGACTCGACATCGCTCCTACAGGATTAATCGATGTGCTGCTGACCAGACAACAATCCCCGACACGAGGACTCGACATCGCTCCTACAGGGTAAATCGATGTGTTGCTGACCAGACAACAATCCACGACACGAGGACTCGACATTGCTTCTACAGGATAAATCGATTTGCTGCTGACCAGACAACAATCCACAACACGAGGACTCGACATCGTTCCTACAGGGTAAATCGATGTGGTGCTGACCAGACAACAATCAACGACACGAGGACTCGACATCGCTCCTACAGGGAAAATCTATGTCCTGCTGACCAGACAACAATCCACGACACGATGACTCGACATCTCTCCTACAGGATGAATCGATGTGCTGCTGACCAGACAACAATCCACAACACGAGGACTCGACATCGCTCCTACAGGATAAATCGATGTGCTGCTGACCAGACAAAAATCCACGACACGAGGACTCGACATTGCTCCTACAGGATGAATCGATGTGGTGCTGACCAGACAATAATCCAAGACACGAGGACTCGACATCGCTTCTACAGGATAAATCGATGTGCTGCTGACCAGACAACAATCCACGACACGAGGACTCGACATTGCTCCTACAGGATCAATCGATGTGGTGCTGACCAGACAATAATCCAAGACACGAGGACTTGACATCCCTTCTACAGGATGAATCGATGTGCTGCTGACCAGACAACAATCCACGACACGAGGACTCGACATTGCTCCTACAGGATAAAGCTATGTGGTGCTGACCAGACAATAATCCAAGACACGAGGACTTGACATCCCTTCTACAGGATAAATCGATGTGGTGCTGACCAGACAACAATCCACGACACGAGGACTCGACATCGCTCCTACAGGTGACCAGACAACAATCCACGACACGAGGACTCGACATCGCTCCTACAGGGTAAATCGATGTGCTGTTGACCAGACAACAATCCACGACACGAGGACTCGACATCGGGTGCTGACCAGACAATAATTCAAGACACGAGGACTCGACATCGCTCCTACAGGGTAAATCGATGTGCTGTTGACCAGACAACAATCCACGACACGAGGACTCGACATCGCATTGCTCCTACAGGATGAATCGATGTGGTGCTGACCAGACAATAATTCAAGACACGAGGACTCGACATCGCTCCTACAGGGTAAATCAATGTGCTGATGACCAGACAACAACCCACGACACGAGGACTCGACATCGCTCCTACAGGATAAATCAATGTGCTGCTGACCAGACACCAATCCACGACACGAGGACTCGACATCGGGTGCTGACCAGACAATAATTCAAGACACGAGGCCTCGACATCGCTCCTACAGGGTAAATCAATGTGCTGCTGACCTGACAACAATCCACGACACGAGGACTCGACATCGCTCCTACAGGATAAATATATGTCCTGCTGACCAGACAACAATCCACGACACGATGACTTGACATCGCTCCTACAGGATAAATCAATGTGCTGCTGACCAGACAACAATCCACGACACGAGGACTCGACATCGCTCCTACAGGATAAATCAATGTGCTGCTGACCAGACAACAATCCACGACACGAGGACTCGACAT
>NW_018480055.1:606272-627227 GCF_002113885.1 Mizuhopecten yessoensis | reverse complement strand
ATGTGGTGCTGACCAGACAACAATCCACGACACGAGGACTCGACATCGCTCCTACAGGATAAATCAATGTGGTGCTGACCAGACAACAATCCACGACACGAGGACTCGACATCGCTCCTACAGGGTAAATCGATGTGGTGCTGACCAGACAACAATTCAAGACACGGGGAAATATCACAAGAAAGATCAGTGAGGGCAATTCAAGGCATTTTGATACACTACTTGACCGTAGTAGAATGATATTGTGTATTTCAACAATGCAATGGTTGTGTTCCCTATGCAGACAACTTCTCAGATTACCGGAATGCTTGTTACGAATTGTTTTGTTTTTGTAGTTGAGACAATATATGACTAGTTCAATGACTGCATTTTTAAAATCTTCAGCTATTCTTTATTTATTTAAAAATAAATGTTCAAACAAATCATATTTGCGACACCATTTGTATATATCAAGTTACAATTTAAACAACGCCAACACACACGGACAAATGCAAAACTGTAACGCAATGCTAGACAAAACATGGAAACTGTTATTTGTAGAGGAGGGAACTACGAGTGATGTTCGTACGTTTTCGCGGAAGAGAAAACTTTACCAATGCGATGATATTACGGTTGTTTTACCCGACGTCTTAACAGATGTAATGATTGCACACTTTTGTAGACCAAAACCACTATTGCGGTGATTTTATGTTTCGGAGACAAGAGAACATTATTTATATGTGTAATTTGAACTCTTCTATTAGGAATGAAAGCGCGAAAGGTGGGTTGGTTGTATACAGTAAAGGTCATTTAAGAACGTGCCTCCATAAATGCTTTATATGCGGGAAATGAAGCTTTGATGTACGGACAAATGTAGGTAAAGCTTGTAAGTACTCCTAGCCATCGTAAGAGGAAGTTGTTAGCTCTGTGTGGCTTTTTCCGTCGTTGACGGAACCCCGTAAAGCACAACATCCACATAATTCTCGATATTACTCCATGATAAATCAAGTTTTTTATTTCCCCGTGAAAGCATGGTTTTTCTGTACACTTCAGTTACTGCACCGGCTGGTCCACAACATCGTTTCGTTTCTGAAGTCACATCTGGAGTCGTCGTACCATCTGCCTTGATATTTTATTGGGTTCAGGATTATGCTCAGTATCTCTTCTAGTTCTCGATGTGAGGACGTACTAAAACTTGGATATGACGGAGTTACAGAACGGGTGTCGTCAATGGTCAAGAAGACGCTTATACTCCCAGGACACCTGGTCTTATTTTAGTTGTACTTTTCTCCTTCGAAGGGTTTCCATGTACATATTACCTTTGTTCATATTTCACTGTATTTTAATTGATTTCGTCGTAAATTATTGGTTTGTTTATACTTTGGTATTCTCTTGTTTTTACTCCAACCCCAAACAGTTTCTTGGTCTGTTTCGAAATGAGCGCGTCAATACGAGCACATGAGGAAAGTCCCACCATTGTCATCAAAGTTATATCCCCTCTTTATAACGATAGGTTGGATGATGAGGAGTGTCAATAACGGATTATCATAACTGTCATCATTCATGTCAAACTTACGGGTAACCGAAGTGGAGGTTGACGAGCAGCAGATCCCTTTTATAAAAGTGATTCTGTCGTAACAATTACCGTTACATAGTCAGTCTATAAAATGGTTGAAAGGATCATATACCAGTACCCCGTGAACCTGACAATGTTTTTTAAACTCTGAACTTATAAACCACAATGAATTGTACTTCCGGTAGTGCGCAATAGATCATGATCTCGGTAAATCATTTCCGGCTATCTAAAACGAACGTGACGTTCCTGTTACTTTGTATTTATGATTATGGTTTCATTGTTACTGACAATGATGTACATTCTGTACAGTCAATGAAGGATGAACTAACACTTTGGAACAGCTCACTACATGTTCGTATGTTTGGTCGTTACTAGATAAAACCGTGTTCTTCATTGGCAATTGTTTGGGTGAGTAATTTTGCACGTGATGAAGTAATTAGTTCACTATAATTTTATCATGTTCGAAAACGATTTGCTGCACATTTTAACTTTGTTCAATATCATTAGACTCTGAATGTTGTTGGCTTTTTTATGTCTCTCGTGCAATACTGGATGATAACTTGTTTTTCGCTTTGTACATTTCTTTCGTCAAAGAGAAATCGATTTCTGTGTATTTTTGCGGATCGTTGACATTATAACTTGCTTTAATGCGTTATATATATTAATATCAAAGATACGAAATTATGACGTCGTTCTGAATGTTTTTTACGCTACAAAATCCCATTCGGCTTGGCTTTAAGGTAACCAGCAGCACATGGTTTCTTTGTACATGTGTTGTAAAGGACGGGTCCTTTTGTTAATAAAATGCTGCATATTATATAATAATACAATATAATAGGAATATTATTGTTTTCTCACTGATCATATTTGGTTTTAGAAGCTTTGATACTGAGAGAAAGATACTCTTCTTATTTGAAAAAAAAAAGTATTGCCGAAAACTAGCAGTCACCCATCTTCAAAACAAACAAAATATATCCAAGCGTTATTAAAAACCTTCCTGTAAACAGCCATTGGGTAAGTTCGTATGGCTGTTAAAATGTAATCGGATTCTACTTTGGTCAGAAAAGCGATATCTAGGAAGTCCTGTTAGAAGTCGAGGATAACATGTTCGTATGAGACAATAATAACCACGCTTGACCGATTAAACATTACCGATTAAAAACGACAAGAAGGAATACTAAATAGCCCAATAACAATATAATATTCGATTACCCGAGTGCTGTCATCTTCACGACTTTCAGGATCTCATCGACTACCTCATTAATGCTACTTGTTAAGACACTATAGCAGCCTGTTTTCATTCTTCAATTAAGTGAGAGGATTCGATCGCAAATTTTAAATATACCGTAAATACAGGTAAAGACGTATTCAATAGATGAATAGATATGTTTCTAATCATTTCTTAAATTCAAAGTCAATGGCGCTTATACTATTCAACCACGTTTGTTCCAAGTTTGTCGATTGGGACATTTTTATTTAGATATTTTTCACTTAAAACACTAACTTGATGACGGGGGGAAATAGGGAAAGGACGCCTTTGGCTGAACTACGGTTCTAACATTATTGTGTCAGACTGTCCACAGCGCACCACAGTTATTCAAAACTCTGACTACTTCTGTAGGCTTTTGCACTGGATTTTATCTCAAATATTTCATTGCGTGTTTTTCATTACCTTCCCCAATATCGTCCTCACTCAATCTAGTTGATTTCAGGTTGATAAAACCACTTGTTGACCTCAACAAAAAGCAATAAATGTATAATACGGGTGATAGCGACTTGCAGCTACAGAACGACCAGCCTTACAGTGTTTGGGCCAACTGTTGCCAGATGATATGCACAATGATGGACCCTTTCAGCTTTAATGACGGACGGCACATCAAAAGGACCGTTGATGACAGGTGAGCCGTGAACGAATGTGGTAAACACACTAATGAACACGGTCGTTAGGCACCTGACGGAAGACAGCATTCTAAACATGGATCCCATGTCTCGTAATTCCACATCAACATATCATTCACTTACATTCACTTTATTGGAGATAGAACAGAAGCACGTGAGGACAGTTGACGTTAAATCTTTACAACTTTAAGCTGAAATCTAGTTCATTAAATGGGCAGTTCAGTCTCTCAAACAATCATGTCCTTTACATTTGTCATGTTGTATCGAAACAATACTCTAGAGTTGGTACTTTTGCTATTTTTGTGTCGACCATATCGGGACACGAAGTGACACTGAAGCCAGATTTCAGAGTCTATATCTCAGTGATTTTTGTGTCAGATTCATTAAGAAACCGGGATTGATCTTAAAGCAAGGTTGTAGATTGAAAACAATCGTGGGTTTCGACCACTTTTGTCATCTTATGATATTGAAGCAGAGTTGTTCTTTTCTGATTCATCTTAACAGATGACTGTTGACGTAGATTATCTGTGGTTGATGGTATTACGTGTATAGGAGAGCGGCGGGTCGGATTGATGAGCTAGGAATATGAATTAGGGGTCCTTTTGGTTCGGTACTGTTGATCCCCTGCTTCTCCATAACCAACATCCATACTTGAATTTTCTACTCTAATTTTAAAAGAATGTTTTAAACTATGGGAAGATCCCGGGATGGTGTTGCTAGTAGCCTCAATAATATGTTTCCCCTTCCATCTGTTGGAGGAGAGGAAGTCAGGAGGACGAGATGGAAAGTCGATAACCACGAATTTCCATATGATTTCAACACAGAAGTCATTATAGGAGCACATCTTCAACACCATATTTGGATTGTTGTCAAGTGGTGAAGAAATGTAATTATCGATTGTTATCAAATGCTATAAGACTGGACGTACAATGTATATTCCGTCTTTGCGTATTGCAGAGTTATCTTCTCTTGGGAGCAGGGATTGATTGTTACGTCACTTGTTTGTGAGAGTAACGTCATCAATTTTGGAGAAAACGACGTAATTTTCTCACACAAACCAATGACGTAACAATCAATACCTGCCCCCAAGAGAAGATAACTCTGCAATACACAAAGACGGAATAGTTGTCTAGCACTAGCAAACTATCTCGTTCAAACCTTTATTTACTTTATTCTCCTTATTTAGCTTTAGAAATGTTACCTCATAAATACACACCATTAATCAAGTTTGAAAGCTGAGACAAACATCATTTCCACAGCTGGCACATTATTATCATCTATCCATCTTTATAAAGAGACCACTTTTGTAAAGGTAGACCATTTTTAATTCAATAGAATTTAATAGGATACATGATGGACGCAGGCATTAACTTGCCTCTATGTCCATATCATATAAAATAATAACTTTAATTAAACATTGAACAAGAGTACCGCGGGGCGGAACAACATACTCCCGTCGAATGCCATATAGTGATATATACTTCCTTCATTGAAATAAGATCTGCATCATTTTAAGAGTGGTTAGCTGACATGCTATACAAAATGTAGGAGAAGATCTCCGGACAAAAAAATCAAATACTGAAATGAACAAAGGACAATAACTTTTCCAAAAAATTGTCGAATCAAAATTCTTTTATGGGAGACACAACTTCATATCATGATTATAGTGTACACGAAGTTTCCAAGAAATCGGTCGAAAAATGTAGGAGGATATTGCCGGACAAACAAAAGTTTAAACCGGCCGGCTGGTCGGCCGGACAACCCCATACCATAATACAATGTACTTCCGTCAAATTTGACTGGCGTATACAAATCACTCCCGTTGTTAGTTTAAGTTATATATAAAGAGAACACTTTTTGGCCAGGTTGGTGGTCTCATAATAAAGGTTTGATTCTACCAGTACCATGGTCATTTCCTACATGTAAACTGATAATCTTGATTACCTTAAATATAACAAACCAATTTCCGTTAATATTTCCTTATAACATACAGCTAATCTTGATATAATGGATCGAGTAGAGTAAAGCCTTAGTAACAACAATGCCGTAAAAAACACCATTTCCCGTCTCTACACTGTGTAACATCCACTGATAAAACATGCTGACAGTTTTAAACAAACGCATTTCAAAAGGGATTTCTTCGGGTATTTTTTGTTACAATTTGCTAGATACTTCAGATGTCCTGGATAAACTAAGATAGGAATTGTAAAATTTGTTTAGATATTTATTTTTTAATCATCAAAAAAGTAAAACTGAGACAGATACAGGGAAGAGGCAGTAATTGTTTACGTATGTAAAACCAGCAAGCCGGTGCCAGTGGGCTTGACGTTTTCAAGAACACAGGAAAAAGTTGAAGTATCTTGGTAGACATTGAGATATTACAATCCAAGTGATATTAATTTGAAATGTTGAAGGTAATGTGTCCTTTCATTTCTAATTAGACCTGCATCAATGTAGGCACAAACATAGACAGACATGTTTTACATGCCTTTAGCCAAGTCTGGAAATCGTAAATGAATTTAATTATCTAGGTATGTTGTTAAATTACAACGGCACTTTCAGAAAAACACAGCAAAAAATAGCAGATCAAGGAAGGAAAGCTTTATTTTCAGTTATGAATGTATGTCGTAATAATTATTTTAATATTGAAACCCAACTATCAGTATTTGATACATATGTAAACAGTATTTTGTGTTACGGTTCAGAAATATGGGGTTTTCATAAAGCCCCGGATGTTGAAAAAATACATATTATGTTTTGTAAAAAATTACTCGGTGTGCGTAAAAATACTTGTAATGCTATGGTCTATTTAGAGCTTGGTAGATATCCATTATCACTGCTGAGGAAATTCAGAATTTTTAAGTATTGGATAAAGATTATAAATACCGATAATTGCATTTTAAAATCATGTTATGAAGACATGTTAGTGCGTAACGACAAATGGGTAATTAATATCAAGAATGAATTATATAGAATAGGTCTAGGTTACATATGGCAAACAGATAACATTGATAATAGCTGTTTGATTATAATTAAAGAAAGACTTTTAGATATTTATAGACAAGATTGTATAGAACAAATTAGAACATCATCAAAAGGATTTTTTTATACATGTCTTAACAAAGAAGTTGGTATACAGGGTTATTTAAGAAAATCGTTTATGAAAGGTTACTTAAAAGAAATAACAAAAATTCGGCTTTCAGCCCATAATTTAAATGTAGAGAAAGGTCGTTATCAAAATATTCCGCGACTTTTAAGAATCTGTACCGCTTGTGATATAGATGATGTCGAAGATGAATTTCATTTTATTCTTAAATGCCCCTGTTATTCTGATTTACGTGAGAAATTTTTAAAAAAGTACTATTGTAAAAAACCGAGCATGTTTAAATTAATTCAGTTATTTAACGGACAAAACACAAATGAATTAGCAAAATTGGCCAAATACATTAAAGCTGCAAATTCAAGAAGAGCTTTATTAACATAAGTAGTTATGCTCTCCGAGTGTTTTGTCTCGTCTGTGTATTTATTAGTATTTTCGATATTTGTCAATGTTATGAGAAAGTATATATATATATATATATATATATATATCATGTATATGTGTTACACTGTTGAGTCGCAAGACTCAAAGTTAATAAAGAACTTGAACTTGGTTTTCCTTTCTACTTATGACATACAAAATCGTGACTCCAGTTTTCTAGTGTAACAAATAAGTATCTCTCATTTCCTTGGTCACTCTATCATTTTGTAAATGTTTCAGAGATTTGTTGCAGTCCTAATGGGAATGATCTGGTGTAGAAAGTATGAATTTTAAAAGCTTAAAGCTCCTCTAAAAACTTCCTGGATAATGGGGTATAAGATAAGTTGTTACTTGATCAACAAGGCTCAACTGGATAGTCATAGAAATACCATTTTAGTAACGAAACGTGTGATAAATTTGAATTTGAATTTATTATCAAAGCAAATGTATTCATGCCAATTACTCAATATATTCCATTGAATATATAATTATTTGACGACCATGTTCGTTATCACAATAACGTATATCGTCATCTGTACCGGTTGTTTGTGTGTTTGTGATTAAAGTATATTTATAAAAACGAAAATTAAATTAACATGAACATTATGAACATTATCATTTCAACGGACTGAGATGTTTAGTTTATCATGATATTTTATGCATTGTATCATGGAGCAAATAACCTTTACTTCGTATTCACTTGTAATTAATAAGATTTTGTGTTGAAACCTCTTTTTAATGTAGGTGTGCACATCTAAAATCAGTTATTCATCCCAAAGCGCGAAAGAATCGGCATCATTTACCAGAATGTGTCGATAAACCAGAAGCCCAGAGGGCCTGTATCGCTCACCTGGATATTTAAGCAGTCGTAGCAAATTATTCTCATTAAATATTATACTGTGCTATAAATATTTCAATCGCAAACTTGTCGGCTCAATCCGTTGAAGCTACCAGCCAAATCTTATCATATGATTCTATGCTTTTCGGTTCTACAGAAGAGGTTGTTTGAAGTGTTTGACATATTTATCCCTGTAACCTTGTAAGTAGGTCGAGGTCATTTTCCTTCTCAAACTTTGTTTGCTCTATCCCAAGCAGTTACCAGCCCAATCTTACTAATCCATGCGGTTTAGTTCTTCAGAACAAGTCGTTTGAAGTGTTGTTGAGCTCTGTGACATCTAAAGCAGGTTGAAGTCATTTTCCCATTCAGTACTTTCTGAGAAACAATCATGCAAAACTAAGGAGCAAATGGATCCTACTTACAAGTTTGAGAAGGATCTATTCAACAATTCATGTAAAAAAGTAGCATGGACCATGAACAATGGGCTATAGGGTCAATATCTTGGTGGATTATGGACAATGGGCAATAGCTAGGTGGACCATAGGAAATCGGCAATAGCTAGGTGGACCATAGGAAATCGGCAATAGCTAGGTGGAGATTATAGCGATCCAGTTAAAAAGTAACAAATAAATGCATTCATTGTAATTGCAATATAATCTTTATTTATCAAGACCACCTTTGTATCGGGACTAAAATTGTATATTCAGAGGTATCCCATCTCGTTTGTTTCTCTACCTCGATTTGTATCAAGCACATAATGTACTCAACCTATTTATTTTCCACAGGGCTATAATCCAAATGTCTATGCTGGAAAAATATCAGGACTGAAGGTTTAGATCTGTCATTAATCTGTATTCCTGTGGATTCTAATTGGGCAGATTATTTCCATTGAAACAGTTCAGATCAATTATTCCAGGGATCTGTCATCAGCTACACCTCAGTGACATGGAGGGCAGCTGTGCTGAGTGGAGACTTCTCCAAGGGGAGATAAATCTATAAAGTACAAAAAAAGATAGGGTGCTGTAGATTGGATCAGCTGATAGTTCCATGGATAAGAGTATACCGTAAATATATACTACCAGAAACAACTGGCTACCATTCTCAAACATCACCTCGGAGCTTTTGTGGCTTTGTTCTTGAATCGACATTTCAATTTTCTTTTGACATGTGAGAACTTTGCTGTATGTTCAAAATTCAATGTACAAGTGTATTTCAAATGTTGAAAATAAATTGATTAAACCGGACATATCAAAATATGAACATGCTTTCTCCAAAATCAAGTCTCTACTTGGTGGTAAATTTGGATGAACTTAGCATATTGATTAATATCACATTACCGAATCTTACACCCACTGTCTAACCACCAGTCAGTATGGCTGAAGGAAGACGTACATGTAGCTTATGGTAGCCAAAAGATGTTAGACATTCTGTTTGCATAAAACATATACATATATGTTATTCTCAACAGTATGCATTATTACTTAGTGAACTTCCCTTTTTTAAACTTCACAGTGATGAAAATAATTTATTAGTACTTTTATATTGCAATCTTTTCTTCTTTTTCTGATTCATTTTATGCAAAACATTACACTTGGTATTTACTACTACTACAGAAATGACAAACACAGCAGCACTTCACTTCTGGACACTACACATGGAATGTAACAAATAAATTTCCAAAACTGAACGAGTTCTTAAATCTACAGGTGTAAGTTTTCAGATATCAGTAAACTTTCATGACAAGCCTCCCATATAACACAGATTTTTATTTCCATTATTTCCCACCTTGGCTGCACCGGTTGCCATGTGCCTGTTGCCGCGGTGACTGGGGAGATAACCCTGCCCTGGTACTCTACAGCAGGTGCCCCATACCAAACACAAAGCCCAGCCAACCCCACACTCATTACTTCTCTCCCTGTTGATAAACATTAGACTAAGAAAAAACTTTGACCATTTAGTCCTTTAGTTGCTGAAGGATGATCCCCTGCTTTGTGTGCTAACTGCCCCGACTGCCGGCCAGTGTTAGACTCCAGGACCGTGGTCCCTGTTGACTGACAGCATCGATGAAAAGGCGCTTGTTATATCAAACCCACCATCATTATAGCAGATTTATTTTGCGAGATATCAAGAGAACTTTTGTAATTAGACACAAGCCCGTGAATATAGCTGGCATTTCTCGGGCCCCTATCTTTTGACAAAAAAAATGAGGGACCCCCTATCAGTGGGGTTCTGTCAGAAGTGGTCGATAAGGAACGCTGAATCTTAAATGACACCTCCATTGGTCTTCATTAGAGAGAGGTGAGGCAGGTCTAAAAGAGACTGAAGCGGTACACTGCCGCCTAACCCAACCACCTCACCCCCAACGTCCTGGACAGACCATTAATTTCACAATAACCTAGGATTAAGCCAGCAGATTCTAACACTTTATACTGAATAACATTACCTTAATCATTTACTCAGTAAATAACAGGGAAGAGTTCCATTTTTCACCAGTTTAAATATTTGGCTAATATTGGAGTATTTTGTTAATTTGCACTGTATCCCATTTGTCATTGTATATGTGTAGCTATACTTCCTAACTAGACTGACCACATGTTGGAGTTGAATTTAATTATATTGGGTGTGTTTTGGGTTTTTTATCTTATCTTTTTAAAAAAATCTTTTTTAAGACCCAGTTTAGATATCGGGTCAAGCAAAAGTCATCATACATCACAAGTACACAATAACGCCAATATACACTCAAACATGTGGTCATGAGGAGGCAGTGTACCGCTACCCTGTCTCCGGCACACATACAGCATGTACGCTTACACAACACACACGGAGGCACATCCTTAAATGGCCTTAGCTGTTAAAAAGACATTAAACAAAATAAAACCAACCAAACCATAATACACTTTCTTAAAGAAAGTTAACAAATTATGATAATGAAAAGGGATGTTCATACTAGTAAAACAAGAGGCCAAATTTCATATCAATGACCTTGCCAAAGGGTCAAGGTTAAATTTATTTAAACGAACTTGTTAGAAAGCAAGCTGACTGTGTAATCTAAATACTGTAGCATTACTCAATAACTTATGGATCTTTATTGGAAGATTACAACTAAATTTCACTTTTTGTCCTTTAAAGTTGTTCAAGGTCATTTAGTTGAATAGATAGTACAGATATTTCCCACTGAACTTTGGAACACATGTCACCACCCATGGCCTACAGGTTGTTTTAAACAAGCTGTATTAGGTCAATTTCACACATTTGACCCTGGTGTCTAAAAAAGTTAGCCAGGGTCATTTTTTAGACAAAATCCATAGCCCTTACTACCAAGCCCAATATTATTAATGTATTTAGTTGAAATTGTTTGCAGAATTCCATAATTAGACACTTGTGACTTTGAAAGTTGATAAAGTGATGTATTAAATGAAATAGAAATTGTCTGAAAATTCCAAAGCATCATGGGAAAGTGTACTTAAGTTTTGGTTTAGCCACTAAGCTACAAAAAAGGTACAAACATATTTACAAAATCACTCACCACACACACACACATATATATAGTTGTGTTTCCTGCACAGATCCTTTCAGTAACCTATGATTCATGATAACTTGTATATCAACATTAATTTTCACAGTATATCTCTACACAGAGCCAACACATGGTGTCCACATGAAATGCTACAAGATGATGGCACTATACGAAGTATAGTTAAATGTCTTGTGAGGTCATACTGTACACAAACCTGACATTGAAGATACAAAACAGGTCAATGACATCACACATAGATCTTAAAACCGACACGATTTTCTGATACGAAGATTTGTACACATGTATTCTCTATAATTTCTGTCACTCACTGTAAACACTCTTTGATAAGGTAATGGAAATGGTGAGTGCTTCCCTAACAGATCAGCAACATAGACACAATGTCTGCTTATTTTCACCAGTCACAGTTATAACATCTCACAAGGGTAGACTTTGGTTTGATTTGGTTTGGTTCCAGTTATAACATCTCACAAGGGTAGACTTTGGTTTGATTTGGTTTGGTTCAGGCTCTTACATTTAAACAACTTATGTCATATGTGACAAAAAGTTCCTAGTGATGGTGGACCCTGACAATAGCTGATTTACCAAGTCATAATATTTGACCTATGACCTTGAAGATTGGTTAAGGTAATATAGTTGAATAACATGAAATGCATCTAATTTAGCTGTCCAAAAGAAATGGTGTTGATTTGCTTATGAAGAATGGCATCAAATGCTTTGCTATTTAAAAAATGTTGAGTCCTCTTAAAATGTTTACCGTTTCAGCCCTATGTAACTTGAATAAACTTTACCATGCATTGATCTGGATAAGTTCATTATAGTCTACAGTGGTGAAAGGGTTAAATAGTTTTGGGCCTGAAACCAATTAAAAAAGAGCTTTTGCAGCAAATAAGCAATTAAAATATATCCAAGAGTGATTATAGAGATTTCACTTTTCTTCCACCCAATGAGCGGTGTTTTAACTTACCAAAATTAAAAGTTAGCCCGATGAAGTGACAGAAACAGGAAACTGCAGTAACACCAACCCTACCGTCATTCTTAGAGCATAATAAAATATAGTGGACAGGAGTTTCATAATGCATATATCAATTAAATGTCAACCAAATTTGACATGTCCGTTAAACACATACCCAGGAAATCATTTCTTAGGACTCCTTTACCAGAAATGTTCACAGATGTCCACAGGTGTCCACAGATGTCCACAAACCTTCCCATCAGTGAACTACAGGCCAAATATTACTCTATGGCATGTAACTCATTAGATGTAGTTCAAAGATTCATACACATTTGAACCCTGGCTTCAAACATGTATCAAGGTCATTTATTTGATCAAATTTCAAAGATTCTCACCCCTGCCAGCTGCAAGCCAATATTATTACTCTAAGCATTATTGTTCATTAAAAGAAGTTAAGTATATAAAACCTCCATCCCCTGTGACTATGAATTTTGGCCAAGTGATTATGAGTGGCTTGAATTTTTTTTCACATTTGACCACTGTGACATTGACATCAAGGTCAGTTATTTAAACAAACTTCTAAGAGCTTTCACCACAGACTAAATATCATGGCTGTAAGCATCCTACTTCATCAAATCATTTGTTTGAAGAATGTAATGTATTTATCAATTATATTCAATGAGTTAAGGTTGATAAAGTTTAAATTTCGGACAATTTTAGAATTATTTGCAAATTTGTAATAAGCCAAGTTTCAAAGCGGAGTTTATTTTCACATGCCTAATATGTTGTTGTCCATGTACCTGGCCCAAAGATCACGAAACAATCTTAATTCTAAAATTGTCCGAAATTTTCACTTTACCAACCTTAACTCATTCACCCCTGAAGACACATCTGAACTCTTCCAATTCAAAGGATCAAAGGTTCATTATAAAATTTCAGGGGTGAATGAGTGAAATAATGTCACGAAAAGTAACGTCACATGTGATTAGCTAAGCAAAATTTCAAGTTTACGATTGTTTGATGAGCTCCGGGCCAGATCTGTTTAGATCTCTGCTACAGATCTATTGCTGCTGCTCCAGTTGGAGATCTATTATTGGTGTCCCTGCTCCAGATATATTTTGCTGCCCCCTTTTCCAGATTTTGTTAAGGTTATTAATTTCTAACATCTTTATGCATGGTCACTCCGTATCATTCTTGCCCGATAAAATTCACCAAAAATACCCCAACTTTTACAGCAACTCCAGAAAAAAATGATAATGAAAATGAAGACTAATTAATGTAGCATAGGTGTAGATATTTGAGTGCGAGACCAGTGTGGATCCTGTGATGATGCTGGTTTGTGTGACAGAGGAGTTATGTGGAGGGAGGGTCCTGTTACCAGCCCAGTGTTATCACGGAAGATAAGATAGCAACTATGAGGAATGACACATGTTTTTGTAAGCTCTCATACTCCACCAGACTGTGTAGCTTCCCTATCCCAATGTGCTGGTTCTAGTGGGCTACAGAGCAAACGTTTTATCTAACAAGCTGAACACTTTGGACATACTTCAGAGAGGGTTATAGGAGCAAAAATAATGCACAAAGGTTGACCCGCCATGTTAGCGATATTTATATAAAAAATACATTCTGCCTTATCCCCGAAAAAGTTCATCTCGTGTTCCTGGCGTACTTTGTGGATTTTGTTTTTACTTCCACAATCAAGAGCTGTGGCATTTTACATGAGCCAGAGCCAATGTTTTGTATTCTTGGGACATCTACTTGAGATACGGAAATTGTGCAGGTCTCCTGGTTGAGTCAAATATCGGGTATTTATCGCTTTTTCCTGCAACATATTCCGACATTATACATCTATTTTTGTTTTGCGTGTTGAATCAGTTTCTGGATAAAATTTAACCTTTAATGCGATGAGAATTAGCTGGGGAAAAAGATCGCTACGTCCACTGGTAACAAGCCCATGATCGCTTCCACGATCGGTACCAGTCAAACAAATGCCACCGCAGGGAGAATGCCACATGTGAATATATAAGTAACTCGGCACTGCCAACAGCCACAGAATTGATGCCACTGCTGCAAGTATTGGTATTACTCGGATGCCACAAACAGTAATTATAGAATACGATTCTGCCACAGAAATAATTCTGCAACTATCAGTATAAATCTACTGGCACTGTTGGTAACTTTCTTATATGTTACGAGTGACTGCTACCACGGCATCTGTCTAGTTACCGCTGATAGTGTGCAACAGCTGTCTCGGTGGACAAAGATACTAAATCGTATCTTGATATTACACTGTCTGAGAAATCCTCCGACCTCTTCACCAAGACAAACAGGTAAGTGAGATTGACTAACTAATTATATTCATCGTAGAATTTGTTATTCGTACGATGTAGGGCCTTCTCAGGCATACACACTAGTATAGTTTATATGCAACTGTTACTGATTTTGATGACTTTGGACCACTTACATACTGAATTGACCTGCAATTAGTAGGCTTAATTGACCTTCATTTCACCATATATGACCCTAATAATATTGCCAAGAATAGCTAGGGCAGGTTATGATTTAAAGAATTTTTTTACAAAATCAGAATCCATGCATGGAAAACTGATTTTTGTCAGTCTCTTACGCGATTTGTTATGATATTTCTTTAAGAAAAGCATTCAATTTTCCAAACCACCTAAAAACCCAACACTTTTTATCACTATGTAATGTCTCTTGATTCTGAGCATGAAACGAGTAAGCTGAAAAGTTTAAGCCTTTGAATGTGATTTAATATCAGGACTATGTCACACAGTAGACTACCATTAATTGTTACAAGAAAGCTAAAANAATGATCCGTGGATTTGTAACATTAAGAATGAATTAACTGCCCTAGGTCTTGGTTATATTTTTGAATCGAATCTACCATTGGTAAACACTTTTGAAATTATTGAACACAGATTGAAAGATGTTACTAAGCAAAATATGTTGGCAAAGATAGCAGCTTCATCAAAAGGTAGACTATATCAATATCTTATAGACAGTCATAGTATTCAGTTTTATCTCCGTAAACATATTGAAACAAAATACAAATATATGTTAACTAAATTTAGAACGTCGTCTCATCAACTGAATATCGAAAAGGGTAGACACAATAATATCATTCGCAGAAATAGAAACTGTAGCAAATGTGATTTGGGAGACGTCGAGGACGAATTTCATTTCATTTTTGTATGTCCTTTTTATAATGATTTGAGGTTAAAGTATATAAAGAAGTATTATTATAAGAGTCCCTCTGTTTACAAACTTGTCCAACTTTTATCTGTAAATAATGTCAAAAGGTTGTCAAATCTAGGTAAATATTTATATCTAGCCACTAAGCGGCGAAATTGATTAATTAGCTACACGTATTTATAATTTTTGTGCTTTTGTATTATGTTCTTTGTTTAGTTTGCACTTGTATGCTTATAGTCACTCTCCTATAACATATATACATGTACAATATATCATGATTACTTTGTACCTATAAGTCTTAAGACTTTTGGTGAATAAAGAACTTGAACTTGAACCTACCGGTAACTTAGAGGCTCTGACACAGGGAGACTACCTTGATCTGTGACCATTCCAGTGGTGGATTGACACCCCAGACACCTGCAAAGTTGTGAGCATAATTGTGCAGGTCAACCTGCAAATTATTTCTATGACTTTGGTGCTGGATTCGGAATATTTTTAATCTTCAGTATTTGCAATGCTAATTAGCTTAACATTAAAAACATGTAAAAGTCGGGTACCATTTATAGGTTTTGATTTTAAAATGGTCTTCACACAAAACAACAAATAAAAGGTAATTTGTTATAATTTAAAGGCAACTTCTACTGATTTTGATGACTTGGGAATATTACATATTGAAATGACCTGCATTGCAGGCTTAATTGACCTTCGTTTTGACCATTTATGACCCTCATAACATTGCTGAGGACTTGGCAGGCATGAGGATTGATCCATATAATCTATTTCACAAGTATATATATTAACAGTTCAATAGTTCAGTATTACTAGAGAATCTATTCATCCGGGTACCAAGACTAATATGAAGACTTATTCCCTGGAAACTATTGTATCGTAGATTCTTGGCGAGTATTATAGAAGTGTCTACCCTTTACAAACACCCGACTGACAATGACTGATGCATCCTAGAGTATTGGTGAGTATTATAGAAATGTCTACCCTTTACAAACACCCGACTGACAATGACTGATGTATCCTAGAGTCTTGGTGAGTATTATAGAATTGTGTACCCTTTACAAACACCCGACTGACGATGACTGATGGACAGGTAGGTGGTGTTGGGTGACTTATACTGCTAAACACATGTTACCAGACCAGATATAATCTCCTCTACACTACGACATTACATGTTTTATATTGGAGAACCTGGAACACCGTTATCTCATCCACATTTAAAAAGATGCTAAAACGCATCATTTTTGTCTTGAGAAGCTGATTTATGTTTTGAAGCTTGACTTTAAAATGATCAGGAGATCAAGTTTCCAAGTTCTCTCGCCATTATGTGCTCTAAAATACTAACAAGTTTTAAACTGTTGTTAAAACAGATTAGATGTCTGAAAACATTTGCTTCCTATTGACTGGTTTCACAGAAGAATATTTTTTAGACTTGTTTTTATTCAAGAGATGGGAGAGATTTACATAAATTATTTACTGGTTTCCAAATGTTTTTATTATCACTTAATTTAATTTCTACATTTTGTGTTGAAAAACAAAACTTAATTTCACCAAGAGATTTGCTTTTGAAATGATTGCTTAATTCAAATAATTTGGTTCTAAGGAATTAATTGATTCCTGTTTGTAAAGGAAAAAGTCTTGCATGTAATATCTCAATTCGTCCGCCCCCAGTGCTGAAATACAATGGTGATCAAGAAAATTTTGTAACTAAATAATTCGTA
Source organism: Mizuhopecten yessoensis (assembly GCF_002113885.1). Classification (NCBI taxonomy): domain Eukaryota; kingdom Metazoa; phylum Mollusca; class Bivalvia; order Pectinida; family Pectinidae; genus Mizuhopecten; species Mizuhopecten yessoensis. Next base: position 609,982 of record NW_018480055.1, on the reverse strand, counting down.
TTTTTTTATAACAAAAACAATGTTATCACTATAGGTTATTATAAGTAACGTTTTTGTAGGAATTTGAAAATTTGAGATAGATATTGTATATCAATAACACATGCCTGCAAATAATATATAGTATAAACTTCTTTATGAACACAGACATGCAATGTATTCCCATAATCCATAAACTGTATAACGGGACACTTTTGCCTGGTCAAATATTGGCCCTTTGCCAATAAAATCAATGTTCTCCTAGTGTTAATTTCGCCGTTCACATTCTTTTACTATATTTTATATGTTGCATATTATATTCGCTGTTGTGATGAACTTGCCCTTTTTAGGGAGGGCGAAAAAGGCACAAAATTAAATTGCAGAAAACATTTCAGATAAACAGTATTCAAACCCACCTTCCCATAAAGGGGTCTGTTACTACTGTGCTTATAATACTTATACAGGTTAAGTTAACATGAAAATAACTAAAATTGGGGTTTGTAAAAGTGGTGTCTTTAAATCAACACACTCAGCTGTGATCTTTTTATTGAGAAGATCTCTTGAGGAGGTTTGAATGATTCATCTGTTTGAGAATTTAGTTTTTTTCATGTTATGTTTTCCATGGGTAATCACAATTATCATTTAATTACTAGTTTCAATATATTTAAAAATTAATTTCTGTTCTCTCAATATTAATTAAGTAAACGACAAAGAATAATTGAATAAAAGAATAAAATAAATTGTTATTTAGCAAGTGATGCATGCAGCAAGGATTTGTTAGATTGAATTTAACATTTAACTGGCTCTGTACAAACAATTTAACATAAACGTAATATGTGAATCTAAGTTTATTTTTTTAATTCGTTTTGTTACACAAATTTTAGTTAATTCATTGATTTTTTGTCTTCATACACACAATTGAAAATAGGCTGCTTCCCCTGACAAAAAGTGCTTCATTTTGTCCAAAATAAAGAAAAAACAGAAATACATGCATCTCCCTAATTTCAATGAGAATATTGTTTTTCCCCAATCCTGTAGGTGACTAGAGTAAAATGTTGATAGCATTGGAATTATTTTTGATAAAATCAACAAGTTTATTTTAAAAGTACCTCAGTTTTTTTGGGTTTTTTTTAAAGAATTTAAGGTATTTTTGTGTTTAAACACAATTTGGGTGTTTTTCGTAAGAAGTATAAAAGTGTCAGCGATGAGTACAGTTATGACATGTTCTGTATGTCTACCAGGAATCTACACAGATAATGGCGTGTATCTTTGGTAGAGGACAGCCCTGAAAGGTGACAGTAACGAGACAGTGCCGCTAACCCCAACATGACTGGCTTTTATTAAAACTAGACCCGTCACCGCGGACTCGTTAGTCTTGTCCCCTCCATGTCACATTCTACTGATAAACCCTCACACTAATGTCATTCCTCTCACAGATCAGGTTTTACACACTTCTAACATCTAAAAAAACAAAGGAACAACAAGAGGCACATCAGGCCTGTATAACTCACCTGTTCACACACAGGTAACGGTACCTTGAAAATCTGGTAATAAGATACAGTAAAAGATATTTCACTACATCATATATACAGCCGTTCCAGCCTAGAAGTCCCTTTAAGGCTCGTCAGTGATGCTTGAGGCCAAAACGTAGGATTTTTTTTATCTTAGCTGTATAAAAAGTTGCCTATTTTTCGAAAACTTTAAATGAAGGTGCCCATCTCAGATTTGCTATTCGCTCATGTGATTAAAATGAATAACAAAATCAACACTTAAATAAAATAAAATAACAACACCCGGTAAATAGGCAATGACAAGATTGCCCATTGGTTATAACTGATCAGGTGGAATTGAGATGTAGTAAAACCTCTCTGCAATTCAGAGGACAAGATGGCAACTTTGCTTTGAAATCAACTCCAAAAATTGAAGTATCTCTTCTAAGGACCATGAGAGCATTATTCAGTTCAAATAATAGGTTATAATTTACCTGTAGTTGTCTGATGGAAATTGACATGAAAATGTCTTAGCAAATCAGGGTTCAAGGCAGCCATCTTTATTTCAAATCAGCCTGAAAAATAACAAGTGGCAATGACAATGATTTATACCAGTTTTTGTTAACATTTGCTAATTACAACTAGAGAAAGTGTTTTGGCTCCATTTTCCCTATTGCTCCCGGCTGCCACTCTGCCCTCAAGGAGCACCATGTGTAATGATGCAATATTAATGAATCCCCTCTATTCATGGACAAGGTATACTAAATCAAGTTAAAATTCATTCACCAAAACATAAGGAGTAATCTTTACAAGATTCCTCTACCAACCGCAGTTGTATCAGAAAATGTTTCTATCTTGTTCAAATATATATATTAGAGGGAAAAAATATATTTTCCTAATTTCCTGAAAATGGTGCTTTGTTTTCCCCAATTAAAATTGCCTACAGGTTTCTCTATAAAACCTCAACAGTATATGCTTAACAATTATACCGAAGATGTAATTCTAATAAAAACATGTTATCAAGTACACCCGTACTCACATTTACAGTTTGGTAAAAATCACTAATAAAACCTGTGACATTACCTGGTTTGATTAGCTTGATCCCCCGAGGAGGAGTATACTTTAAGTACTATAAAGGAAATACAAGACGTCCACATCTTACCAATAGTTAGATGTATTCTAGGGGCCGGCTGGGATCTTTTTGTGCTCTTCATTACTGTTTCCTTCCTTTTATCATACCTACATATGGTCTTTGCTTCATCACATAAAACAGTCAGTGTTATCACAAACTGTTAATTTAAACCATTTATGTTTATGAACTAATTGCATGTTAGAGTACTCCTCTATTGTAATTACATTTCAAGGGAGACGGCTTAATATAAGATTTTAAATCTTGTTGTCAGATCCTATTTCTGTTCGCATGTGTACTTGTAATATATGACAAATGAAATAAAATATTGCTTTTAGCCAATAGTAGTATTAAATACAGTAAATTGACTTTAAAGTCTAGGAAGCGAGATTAGTATGGCTTCCCCATCCTATCCCCCTGACCAGTTGCCAATGGTGACTGTCCAAACAATAATTTGAACCTTCATTTCATTCTTTTTTTATATCATATATTTTGTCATTATAAAATGAATATCAAAAATAATCACTCAATCCATTTATCTTTTGGTGATGGGACGACTCTTCAGCAGAAATTGAATGGTTTCACCACTATGTCACATCCTTATTTGAAAGCTTTGATCCGGAGTGACTGTTGATATTACATTAACTACGCTCCCTGTAAGACCACGGTGATAGATATTCTGTCGTCATCAATCTATATTGTTTCTAGAGGCTATAACTGAATGGAATGTAAAGCAGACGTTTATTATGAATCTTTAAAATTAAAGTACAAATGTAACAACTTATCAATTAATAAAATGTTATAGACTTATATTTCTGAGACCAGCCGAGTGACATGGTACTGTAGCCACATGATGGTAACTTTATAGCTGCTACTAATTAACACGGCACTTTTCACCTAAAATTGTTGCTGATGTTTATGACCCTGTACACTATATACCGCACACATTGCCGCTGAGGGTTTTTCAGGGATGACAGACTAACACTTCCCAAAATCTCCCGAGTGCTTCACATTCATACATCATAACCCACTTCTCTCACCTGGTAAATCATATCTCAACTCCCACCCCCCTTATACATAACCTGCTTCTATCGCTCTCTATTACATACCCCCCC
>NW_018480055.1:586247-605891 GCF_002113885.1 Mizuhopecten yessoensis | reverse complement strand
CCCAACCCCTACCCCCACCCCCTCCCAGTATAGATAGACACATAGCTTGTCACTTCTGCCAATAACAGCCTAGTTAGTACCTACTTATCCTGCCAAGCTATACCTATCACAGAGGTGATGGTTCACGGTGAGTTCTACAGTAAAAGGAACCCCATCAAACCTTACTAACACTACAGCCGAAATAGGTTATGTTCACTGGTGATAGTATACTAGACACTGCATATAGCAATTGCAAAGAGACAGGTATGAATTTGTAATTAGCCTGAAATCTAAATAATCAAGGTCCTGGTTTAACTGTGATTTTTTTTCTAAATAAAAAATATTTGTTACACATGTGTAATAGGAGAAAGAGAAATGCAACGCCCCGACCGGGATTCAAACCCAGGACCCTCAAAACTCTGTACAGATTATCTACCAATAGAGCTACCTGGTTGCCGACAATCAACCTTATCCAGATCTGCTATACATGCATCACACTGCTCCCGTGTGATGCATGTGTCATTGGTTGACCGATTTCTATAAATAGTAACAGTGACTTCTAGTTTGACGTGTTGGAACCCTGACATTTGTATAAATTTTGATCAAAATCTGTTGAGAAATAAAGTTGCTAGTGTGATGTCACTGAATCAGGATGGGATGTGATAGGATTGACCTGGGAAATGGTTACAGAAGTCATGGAATCCATGACTCATAACTCAAACAGCTCTTGTAGAAGTCATGGATACCTAATTACCTCAAACCTTGACTCAAAATTTCCTTACAGAAATAAAACACTTAACCTTGACTCAGGATTTAAAGTCACCTAACTACCTCAAACCTTGACTCAAAACTTCCTTACAGAAATAAAACACTTAACCTTGACTCAGGATTTAAAGTCACCTTACTACCACAAATCTTGATTTGTGACGAAAACCTTTCATACGGAAGACATGGACACTTATTATTTATATCAAACTTTGACTTTTCACTCAAATCCCAAGGCGACACTTAACAACAACCTAAAACTTTGACTCATGACTCAAAACCACCTTAGAAAAGTCATGGACACCAAGCAACCACAAACCTTAAGTCATTGACAGCCACTGAACCACTACCACACACTTTGACTGGGGACACAAACCAGTCTTACAAAAGTCAAAAGACAGTGAACTCATTGTAAGTTTCACCCCTGAAATTTCATGAACTATTCCAACATCTGAATTGGAAGGGTTCAACTGTGTCTTCAGGGGTGAATGAGTTAAATATCTTAGACCCATTTTACAGAAATAGTGGACACTGAATGCCTTCCATCATGACTCAAATGTTTCTTACAGAAGTCATGAACAATTCAAAACATTTTTTATTTAAATAATTAAAAACCGTCATTTCATTAAAAACTTTTTCACAGAAGTCCTGGACAGGCACAAAAGTGCTGTGTACATTTTACATTCTGTGACTAATCTCCGTAATGTTATTGTTAATGAGAACAGTAATCTAAACACAATCCTCACATATGTCAAACTCAATCCCCTCCACCACAAACACAGGCTGACCCCTCAGCTGTCTGCAAACTAAATTGGCTTATCAAAATGCTTCATTTGAATTTAAGAAGACGCAAATTGCAACAACATTAGCCTGTGTACAGCCGAGTCACGATTTACATCACCTGTAGCGGAGTGGATGTACTTGAAGCTCCTTCGCGGGCGCAAGAGGGAATGTGCTAGCGTACTGGAGAGCGGTTAAATAATACAGCAATAACATATATAGGAATTTGTGTTAAATTTCATTTGCATACAACAATACTACATAATTACCATCAACATTCATCGTCCTGACAATACATGTTTATATTCTTCATATATACACAGGGAAAATTGAAACTTATTTTTTTCAATTAACTTATTAATAAGAAATCTGAGGCCCCATCTTCAATGCCATGTCAAAGTATGATCTTATATATAGATATATGGACTCTATCATCCAAATTCAGACTGGTTTCCTGAAGAAAAATATATTTAATCAATATTAACCTCACAACTTTGGACTGATGTCTTATATATAGATATATGGACTCTATCATCCAAATTCAGACTGGTTTCCTGAAGAAAAATATATTTAATCAAAATCAACCTCACAACTTTGGACTGATGTGTTCAGCTTGCTCAGTGCATGATCATCAGTCTATCCAACTCTATCAGCATGAAAACACATCAAGAAAAAATTTATATCAATATTTTCATATTTTTTCCAACTGGAAAAATAAAATCTACAAGTGATACAAAAATATATTTGGTCTTCTATACCTACTTTTGAAAAAACGTAATACAGTTAAACCTTACATACAAATGTAATACAGTAACACCTCGATATAATGCCCCTTGTTTCATTTACCAACCCGTTTACCGCCAATATATTTCAGTGTCCTTTTTTCTTGTTTTCTTAAGAATTCCTTTATACATTTCCCTCAATTTATCACCATGCAAACTCCTTTATAAGACCAAAATTTCTCTGTCTGAACAGATCGGGACTTTTACTATAAATAAATTTTAACATTTATTTTAATGTTAAAATAATGAAACTGAATAGAAATGGCTCAATCCTGAAAATACATTGTAGTAAAGTATTCGTACCAGACTACAACTTATATATTATGTAGAAGTTTGAAACAAGAACAAAACTGCTGTAAATTTCATATCCTATAACTTTACACACCAGGCATCAGTACCATGAAATGTAACCTAAGATTTTTTCCTTAACTAAATTTCTCAAAAGGGAACCATTGCTTGAAAAAAGGAAAACCTTAATCTAAGGAAGTTCCATAAAACTAGGGCTAGGTTTATCACTTAATATAAAATATTTCAACATTTACACTTTTTTTAAAAACATTTCTTAATACAGCCGCCTGTGTTCGCGTGTAGGGTTAAAGGTCAATGACGTTATTGCATGACTCGTTCATTTTATGGGCGGAAAACATTTTTTCAAATGTCGTTTCCTCCACGGAGGCAGCGGGGTGGAAGTGTGAGGACAATAGCTAGCCCTGACAGCTCTATCTCAGGAAATGTGCAAGTTTTCACCTTCATTATGTAAAATTAAAACCTGGGGTCAAAGGTCAGGATATCAGCGCATATGTCAGTTTTATGTTAGGTTGTAGTGAGAAATCTGTTACGACCGTTGTTGTAGATGTAAACAATCCTAACCAGGTAGGTTTCTGTACCGCTACACGATCAGGCAAAAACAACACCATTTAAAAGGTGTCTTTAAAAAGACTTTTTTATTCAAGTTTTTCCTTCACACAATAACTCCTTAGTAATACAGCTACCTGTAGGGGAATGCCTCCATTCTATCCAAAAATATTGATTTAGAAAACCATGAAGTATATTATATGAACGCAAACTGATCAATAAATTTAAGGGATTTTCAAGGGAGATAAATCTTACATATATTCCAACCATTATTATTTGTAATCTGTGAAGTAACAGGTATATCGTACTTGCCTACGAAAAAACATCAGAGATATGATTAATTCATTAGATAAATGTATCAGTAAACACATGGGGTCAAATAAAAAAAAATTGACAGCTACCAAATAAAAACAGTAAAGTGCCATCAAATTTGTCACTTTTTTTAGAGGTATAAAACTTGAGCCATACTTCAGCTATGACTTGACCATGTGACATTGAAACATTTAAGTTGTAACCCTGGCCATATTTTAACTGTGACCTAAATCTCCTAGTAGTGGTGACACGGACTTTTATGTGGCTAGTTGGTGTCCGATAGATCATATGCCCACATGGATACGGCCTCATTCATCGGCTTCATTCATCGACAAAATTGCTCGCCTCAATCAGCTTGGCCAGGCCACAGCCATCAACATATAGATTAATATTTTACAAAAGATAAATCTAATTGCTCGCTTTGTTTGATATATCATGATCAGGAGATGATTACAGGTGTGTAAGAAGTTATAGAACAAAGGCTTTTCATGTAAGCCTTTATCATCAGCCTCGGGAGATCACTAATTCAAAAAAGTATCAAAATATTTTGATTAATATCTTCATTAATACATAGAAGCTGAAGATCCCCCGCCCCCCCCCCCCCCCCCCCCCCTACTAGCTGACCTCTTGACCCACAGTTATGCTCTAAGGACAAACAACACAATCAAATATTTAGTAGAAGAAATGATTCCACTGGCCTGTAGTTTAATACTGTAAGATTTAATGAACACGCAATTTGCTGACAAAGAAATATTTTTAGTTTTTGATTAATTAGCTGGCTAACACAAATAAAATACACCCATGAGTCAACTAAAGATCTAATTAGATTAATTTATCTTTCTCAAAACTAGAGTTTCAGAAAAAAGCAAGAGGCCTATCAGGCCTGTATCTCGATCTCATCTGTTATCCTGTACTGGTTCCAAATACATCTGACATCTATGCATGACCTTCAAAAACGGTCAACATCAAATTTATTTTAACAAACCCAATAGCTTTACAAGCTACACTGGGTACTACAGAGGTGTAATGTATCCCTCTAGGGCATATGGGCCTTTATTTGGAAGATAGTGAATTATATTGCTCATAGTCTTCAAAGCAAAATTAGAAACATCATTCAACTGTTGCATCTCATTTGACCCTATGACTTTGTAAGTATGTCAAGGTCATTCACTTTTAAACAAACATCATGTTACAGTCAGACCAAATATAATGGCCTTAAACCTCTTGCAGTTATTCAGAAGTCACTTAAACAATTTAACATGTTTGATCTTTTGACCACTCAACATTCTTTTGTTTTTAGCTGTCAGGCAGAATCCTGATAAATAAATTCTGAAAATGTTTTTTTTCAAAAGTATAAATTGTGGATGAAAATTGGGAGTCTCCCTACAAATTTGGGTTACTTACCAATAATGTTTTACCTTTCCATCAATGTTTCTCATTTATTCAACTAAATTCAAATTTTCGTCATCGAATAAAAAAATCCATACAATTTAAAAACAAATCCTCCCTAGTAATCCACTAACCCGCATTTTGAAACGAAAGTCAGTTTGACTAAATCAAACCATAAGTATTTCCTATCTTCAGCCTTTATCACTCTAAGATTAAGGTGGACATATACTAAATATTTCATCATGGATGTTATCACTAATTAAGATATAGAACTATTTATGACGAAGATCCCCTGATGAGCCCCTAAGCTGTAAAGACTCCCAATGAACTAGACTGTATCGAATTAGTCCATCATATACAAGCTATACACACCAGGTAAACATTACCATGGACACTGGCCATTACACCTGTGGTTCTCGGGCGCCTATCATCACTGCACATACGAATAACACGTCTCATCAGTGAAGTTCCCTAATAACACAGGTAAGGAATATTTTTCTATAAATTTCTTGTGGGCAAATCTTAATTACTGCAGGATTATAATCACCGAATAAGACCTACATGTGTGGTTCAAGTCATTCTGCATCACATACTGAGACTCTGTGATAAAGAGATTATCAGTTAAGTCGGATACTGATCACTAGGTTAAGGATATAGAGATAAACTTCATGATCAAAGTTGCTGACTATCTAAATATAGGTCAAGGTCATAGTTAAAAAACTATATCAGTAAAGTTTCTGACCAGTTAGGTTATAGATAACAATAAAGCAAGACTTCATCAGTAAAGATTATAATTTACTAAGGGTCGGTCAAGTATATAGAGATAAACTTCATCAATGGGTTTATAACGACAGCTAGGCTTGGACATAAGGATAAAGAGTTTATCAGTAAAGTTTGTTACTAACCGGCTAGATAAAGGACAAAGATAAAGTCTTCATCTGTAAAGTTTGTTACTAACTGGCTAGGTTAAAGGACAAATGGTTTAAGTCTTTATCAGTAAAGTTTGTTACTAACTGGCTAGGTTAAAGGACAAATGATTTAAGTCTTTATCAGTAAAGTTTGTTACTAACTGGCTAGGTTAAAGGACAAATGGTTTAAGTCTTTATCAGTAAAGTTTGTTACTAACTGGCTAGGTTAAAGGACAAATGGTTTAAGTCTTTATCAGTAAAGTTTGTTACTAACTGGCTAGGTTAAAGGACAAATGGTTTAAGTCTTTATCAGTAAAGTTTGTTACTAACTGGCTAGGTTAAAGGACAAATGATTTAAGTCTTTATCAGTAAAGTTTGTTACTAACTGGCTAGGTTAAAGGACAAAGGGGTAAAGTCTTTATCAGTAAAGTTTGTTACTAACCGGCTATATAAAGGACAAATGGTTTAAGTCTTTATCAGTAAAGTTTGTTACTAACCGGCTAGATAAAGGACATAGGGGTAAAGTCGTTATCAGTAAAGTTTGTTACTAACTGGCTAGATAAAGGACATAGGGGTGAAGTCTTTATCAGTAAAGTTTGTTACTTACCGGCTAGATAAAGGACATAGGGGTAAAATCTTTATCAGTAAAGTTTGTTACTAACCGGCTAGATAAAGGACGAATGGTTTAAGTCTTTATCAGTAAAGTTTGTTACTAACCGGCTAGATAAAGGACATAGGGGTTAAGTCTCTATCAGTAAAGTTTGTTACTAACCGGCTAGATAAAGGACATAGGGGTTAAGTCTCTATCAGTAAAGTTTGTTTCTAACCGGCTATGTAAAGGACATAGGGGTAAAATCTTTATCCGTAAAGTTTGTTACTAACCGGATAGATAAAGGACGAATGGTTTAAGTCTGTATCAGTAAAGTTTGTTTCTAACCGGCTATGTAAAGGACATAGGGGTAAAGTCTTTATCAGTAAAGTTTGTTACTAACCGGCTATGTAAAGGACATAGGGGTAAAGTCTTTATCAGTAAAGTTTGTTACTTACTGGCTAGATAAAAGACATAGGGGTAAATTAAGTCTTTATCAGTAAATTTTGTTACTAACCGGCTAGGTAAAGGACATAGGGATAAAGTCTTTATCAGTAAAGTTTGTTACTAACCAGCTAGGTTAAAGGACGAATGGTTTAAGTCTTTATCAGTAAAGTTTGTTACTTACTGGCTAGATAAAAGACATAGGGGTAAATTAAGTCTTTATCAGTAAATTTTGTTACTAACCAGCTAGATAAAGGACAAATGGTTTAAGTCTTTATCAGTAAAGTTTGTTACTAACCGGCTAGATAAAGGACATAGGGGTAAAGTCTTTATCAGTAAAGTTTCTGACCAACTTGATAACTTATTTCCAGGCCATCCATTTAACAACAGAGGTGTTAGTTTGTGTTAGTTTGTCTGTTGTTTGACTAACCCCTTCCAACACTGATTGGTTAATTCCTAACTAGATTTGAAAAGTTGTGCCATTTAATTTTACGCTCCTTCATTTGTAACATCACCCCCATGTATAGTACCGTAGCGGATGTTAAAATTGGTTAGCTTCACACTCAGAACTTACTGATATCAAACAATTATGACATATCTCTGGCACAATGTTATCAAATAATATCTGTGAGGCATGGAATCGCTTGTAACTACTGAGCAGCTAGTATTTTTCACAGGGTTCAAATTTTCATGATTTTCCAAGCAACATATTTTCCGAGAAAAATGTGAATCGTGAAATAAAATCCAAATTAATCTTTCCTTACTGTACTTCAATATGACAAAGCCACTAGACCTGAAATCCACAGTAAAAAAAAAAAATCTGCGAAATTTGCCAGTTTAGCAAATTTACGAAAAATAAGCAGTTGTGAGCAAAAAAAATAAAAGGACAAACCGTATCCTAATCACTCAGAAATGTCATAAAAAACTTTGAAAAATTCCAAACTTGTTACTAATATTAACATTTGTTAATACATTTTCAAACTAAAAATAATCACAAACAATTATTTTCCTTTTGAAATTTTAGAATTAACTAACTAGAATTGGATAAACATGATACACACTTTGTTGCAGAGCCTCTATTTAACTGACATACGTAAGACACTAGCTTGTTGACTTTCTTAATCAAGTCTAGTCTTAATTAGTGTAAATTTTACCTGTGCAGTTCCTGTGTGCTGTCACTTGTTATACAACCATGTATTTGATCAGTGAAGTTTGTTACCGATATATAATTAGGTAAGGATCTATTTCCAGCCTGCATTCATTACGGACAGGTAAGCCTGAATGTTTGTAAGACTTTTTTTATGGTTTATTTATGTCTTCATACAAACCTACACATTTACATAAATGTCATATAAACAGCAATGTTCATAACATTATTTTGTCACTTTTCATCTTAACCAAAACTTTTAGAATTTATTAACAATAATTTCTTGTGTCTTTGATGCAATTTATTTCCGTGAGTATAGGTACAATCCTTCTAAATCAAACACCTCTACATGATAAACACCTTTTCACATAAGTAGGGTCAGGTCAGCTGCATGCCATTTTGAGAATATTATATTTTTTAAATCCAAACTTGATTATTTATTCTTTAAAGAACGATAAAATTCAATCTGTAGCATAAACATACTAGCCCTATGTGATAACAAACATGTACCTGTGCTCGGCTGCCCGGGCTATATACACATACAATTTGCATAACCTTTGCATGTGTAATTATATTACTCCATGTAAAGTTTATGAGGCCATGTTCTGTTATAGAAACATGATCTTTCTACATGTTATAATACATGAGAGAGGCTTGTACCTCTATTACAGTAATTAACTCAGGGGATCGTGTGTCTTTGGAGCCGTTAATCAATATAATCACCCTTCATTGGTTTTACTTGACCAGTGTCCAGAAGAAATTAACATATTATACCAGGCATACAGTACAATATTGTACACTATTGTAATTGGAGAGGGGACATTGGTGGCAAGGTGTTCAAAATATAAACATGTCGTGAGTGGGCAAGGTGATAGGGCTGGGAAGGGGAAAAGTGAAGTGAAACTTGGGACTGATGAAATGGAAAGGAGCGACAGGTAGTTTGGGGAACAGCAGAGGAAGGGTATATAACGACAGGTAGTTTGGGGAACAGCAGAAGAAGGGTTTATAACGACAGGTAGTTTGGGGTACAGCAGAAAAAGGGTTTATAACGACAGGTCGTTTGGGGAACAGCAGAAGAAGGGTTTATAATGACAGGTAGTTTGGGGAACAGCAGAACAAGAGTATATAACGACAGGTAGTATGGGGAACAGCAGAACCAGCGTATATAACGACAGGCAGTTTGGGGAACAGCTGAAGAAGGGTTTATAACGCCAGGTAGTTTGGGGAACAGCTGAAGAAGGGTTTATAACGCCAGGTAGTTTGGGGAACAACAGAAGAAGGGTTTATAATGACAGCTAGTTTGGGGAACAACAGAAGAAGGGTTTATGATGACAGGTAGTTTGGGTAACAGCAGAAGAAGGGCTTATAACGACAGGTATTTTGGGGTACAGCAGAAGAAGGGTTCATAACGACAGGTCGTTTGGTGAACAGCAGAAGAAGGGTTCATAACGACAGGTAGTTTGGGGAACAGCAGAACAAGGGTATATAACGACAGGTAGTTTGGGGAACAGCAGAAGAAGGGTATATAACGACAGGTAGTTTGGGGAACAGCAGAAGAAGGGTATGTAACGACAGTTAGTTTGTGGAACAGCAGAAGAAGGGTATGTAACGTATATATACAAAGAAGACGTGAAGGGTGTCTGGTGCATGGGGGTTACATGAATTGATATGAAGGGGATCATGAGACATCAAAGAGATTCTTGAACTTGAAGGGGGGGGGGACCTGAGGATGACCTGTTAGGAGGTAAATGGAGGATATGGAAGGTAGTCTGTGAAGAGGTGAATTGAGGCTTGTCCTAGGATGTAAAGCCCCCTCAATCAATCAATCAATCAATCAATCAATCATGTAATGGGGATAGGGGGGGGGCTTAGTAGGAGGATAAGAATCTAGGAGAGGATTGTTTGGGTCTGGAAGGAGATTTACTTGCAGATAGAAATAGGGTATAGGATTCGGGCACGGGGAGGAAACAAATCAATGATAGCACTGGGGTACTACATGGGGAGATAATCCAAATAAGGGTTCAACACAGAATACTGAATTGAAAGGAAGAGAAGTGGAAAGGGGATGAAAATAAGGCAGTGAGGCCTGGCAGGGGTTAGGGCAACAAGTCACCTGAAAATAAGAATACAATGGCACAGAAACAGAGAATAGGCAAGAAGGCATTAAAGGTGAGGAGGCGATGACTGAGAGTATGGATTGTGGGTTACCAGGGGACAGAAATAAGGGTTCAGGTAAGGAGAGGGAGATGCATTATTGAAATGGCATGAATTTACATGAAAGGGGGCTTACTTTCTCAACTGTTAAGAGAGGGACCCGACAATCTAACTAAACAACTTTTTTATAGAAATCTTTAAACAACAAAAATTAAACAAGCTTTGTTGATTGTAGGAATTTTGATGGAGAGAGCAACGACAGAGTTAAAAATATTTGTTGCTTACTAACTTGAATAAAAAGTTGATAATTAAGTATATACGTGTAGTCTTGTGCAAGTAGTGAGGTTTATCAGAAAACATTGTTCATATTCAACAGACGAAAAGACCATTCTTGTCAAGGTTGCCTACCATTGACATGGCCAAACCCGACTTGCCAGAGATCTGTGAGAAAGGTACATATGAGACCAATTATAAGTGATGGCTCACTGTTTATATGACTGACTGGAACTATGGTATTAATGGTCACGTCCAATTAGTGGCAAGGGATCCGCCCAGGCCAAAACAGACTCCATCACAATGCAGAGATGGCCTGCGAAACAGACTTTCAATATTATTATCATAATACCACATTCATGAGCAGCAGACGTCATCGGAAATGGTCCCCATAGAATATTGGGGCTGTATAATTTTTGCGCTGCATTAGTAAGAGGCCAGACATACCTGTTTGGTTTACCATTGACACGTGCCACGGTTACCAAGTCTGATAGGAATTGACAATTGGCGACAATTACAGGGACCAGACAAGGTGTCAACAAATCAAAACACGTAAAAAGTAATTATATATCAACTGACATGATAGGTTGGGTACGAACCCCAATATGTCACATTTGTATAAGGGGATTTAGGGTTGCATGACTGTCGGTGACCTCGCACTCGGTTGCTTAGAGCATCTGAATTTGTTTGAAGGTCATGGGTTTGAATCCTGCGATAGCCAGGTTACATTTCCCAGCAGTGATGCCTGTGTCAAACTCCTGATTTTAATGAAGAGTGTGCACTACTTGTGTGCTGGAACTGAACTAGGTCAGTTGCCAGCGACCAGCTACATTAATGGGCAGAGGTACAGTGGTCGGAGGCCCGGAGCTTGAATCCTGGCGGTGGCCTGGTCTTACTGCATTGACTATTTAACTGTTGTAGTTGCTCAATTACAGGGGAGTCGAGATCTAGCGTCCAGTTAACAGTAGTTTTCATAAAGATCAGCGAAGTTCAATATCTCCCAGTTGATGGATTATTAAAGAGTAACTGTAGTGCTGCAATATTTTTTAGGTAAAGAAAGATTAATAAATAAAACCATCAAAATAATAAAAAAAATTATTTTTTTTTGCAAAAATAACGAAGTTGTAACCATTTTACTAAATTTCACACCTGAGCGCAAATCGGAAAATCTCCGATTTTGACCTACGACCGGAAGTGACGTAGCAGCGGTGACCCAAACTCAGGTAAGCTCGGGTAGCCATTACGAAAGACTATCCAAACATCTTCGTCATGTCCGTGATTTACAAAGAAAACACACCGGTATCTCGCTGTGGTCGACGTTGTGTTGCAGGAGGATGCTCCAATACTACTATCAATGGAGTTTCCATGCATACTAGAATTCACTAGTCCAGCCATAGAAGCATAGAATCACTTAATGAGAAGAGATGACCATGATAACATGCTCAATTAGACCTTTGTCTTGAGTTTGGAGGTCCCGATTTGAAACCCAGTGCAACGGATAATGAACTAGCCTGTTTCTAAGGCTGGCAGGGTTTGAATCCCCTATCCAACAGGAAATGGTATTGGGTCACCTACTTGACCAAGCGTGTTATTTCTGGGCGCTCCAGTTTAGCTCCCACATTAGGACCCTCTACGTGTTTCCATCCAGGCCAACAAGAATGATTACTTTAAGCTAGAAAACTCATTTCACAATTGTTGTAAAATATATCAAGTTTGAATATTCAAAGTACAAGTTAGCCACAGTTTACTACAGCGAAGTAGAAACACAACATGTACAACATGTGAACTGGGAACTAAGAGGTGGAACTCCTTAAACACATCACAAACTCCTATTTTTTATTTATTCACATGATTATATCTAATCTTACACCCAGAGTTCTTTGAGGTCTCCGTTCCCACTCTAAAGATCCTAATAATCCCAGAACATATGTGGCAGGTTGAGATGAAATGGGATCGTTTGTATAAGTTTACCGGAGACTGTATAAGTGAGACAGAACAAGGTTTACCATTAATCCCTCCCTGTCATTGTGTTACACTGTTTACCAAACAACCAGTCTGTTTTACGTCACATCTTATAAAACAACTTCAAACAAGACCTATTTCTGATGCATTATCATGACATGTAACATCCCTGCAGTAAGTGTTTTTCTGAAGTAGAGCAATATGGTAAAAATTCTTGAAGCAAATTATATTTGGGAAAGTGGAATATAATGATAGGAACAAAGGTACACATATTATAAAGCATAAAGTTGCTTTGGACTTTTTCAGTCACTTTTTGTATTATTTTCATGACAGGTTCTGGGAAAATAATCTGCCTGTTGGGTTTTATATGCATGTTTGTATGATGTGACTATAATGTCAGACCTACTGCAGTATCTGTATGATGTGACTAATGTCAGACCCACTGCAGTATCTGTATGATGTGACTAATGTCAGACCCACTGCAGTATCTGTATGATGTGACTAATGTCAGACCCACTGCAGTATCTGTATGATGTGACTAATGTCAGACCCACTGCAGTATCTGTATGATGTGACTAATGTCAGACCCACTGCAGTATCTGTATGATGTGACTTATGTCAGACCCACTGCAGTATCTGTATGATGTGACTAATGTCAGACCCACTGCAGTATCTGTATGATGTGACTAATGTCAGACCCACTGCAGTATCTGTATGATGTGACTAATGTCAGACCCACTGCAGTATCTGTATGATGTGACTAATGTCAGACCCACTGCAGTATCTGTATGATGTGACTAATGTCAGACCCACTGCAGTATCTGTATGATGTGACTAATGTCAGACCCACTGCAGTATCTGTATGATGTGACTTATGTCAGACCCACTACAGTATCTGTATGATGTGACTAATGTCAGACCCACTGCAGTATCTGTATGATGTGACTAATTTCAGACCCACTGCAGTATCTGTATGATGTGACTAATGTCAGACCCACCGCAGTATAATCTGTTGTTTTTTTTCATTTGTCCCTTTGCTGGAAATGTTGAACAAAAATATTATATGCATGGATATTTTGCCTTCATTGTGGGCATTGAAGACACCACGAAGCATGCATTAGCTGCTCTCTGGGATATAGCACTGAAGATAGTTTGGTTTGGTTTTACTTTGTTTAACGTCCTATTAACAGCTAAGGTCATTTAAGGACGTGCACTGAACATAACAAAATAGTCAAGGATCTGCTGTTCTCACTGGGGACATAAAGGAAAGCTATGCTTGTATCTGCTGTTCTCACTGGGGGCATCAAGGAAAGCTATGCTTGTATCTGCTGTTCTCACTGGGGACATCAAAGCTATGCTTGTATCTGCTGTTCTCACTGGGGACATAAAGGCAAGCTATGCTTGTATCTGCTGTTCTCACTGGGGACATCAAAGCTATGCTTGTATCTGCTGTTCTCATTGGGGACATAAAGGAAAGCTATGCTTGTGTCTGCTGTTCTCACTGGGGACATCAAGGAAAGCTATGCTTGTGTCTGCTGTTCTCACTGGGGACATCAAGGAAAGCTATGCTTGTATTTGCTGTTCTCACTAGGGAAATCAAAGCTATGCTTGTATCTGCTGTTCTCACTGGGGACATAAAGGCAAGCTATGCTTGTATCTGCTGTTCTCACTGGGGACATAAAGGCAAGCTATGCTTGTATCTGCTGTTCTCACTGGGGGCATCAAGGAAAGCTATGCTTGTATCTGCTGTTCTCCCTGGGGACATAAAGGAAAGCTATGCTTGTATCTGCTGTTCTCACTGGGGACATAAAAGCTATGCTTGTATCTGCTGTTCTCACTGGGGACATAAAGGAAAGCTATGACTGTATCTGCTGTTCTCACTGGGGACATCAAAGCTATGCTTGTATCTGCTGTTCTATAGTCAAGGATCTGCTGTTCTCACTGGGGACATAAAGGAAAGCAATGCTTGTATCTGCTGTTCTCATTGGGGACATAAAGGAAAGCTATGCTTGTGTCTGCTGTTCTCACTGGGGACATCAAGGAAAGCTATGCTTGTATTTGCTGTTCTCACTAGGGAAATCAAAGCTATGCTTGTATCTGCTGTTCTCACTGGGGACATAAAGGCAAGCTATGCTTGTATCTGCTGTTCTCACTGGGGGCATCAAGGAAAGCTATGCTTGTATCTGCTGTTCTCACTGGGGACATAAAGGCAAGCTATGCTTGTATCTGCTGTTCTCACTGGGGACATAAAGGCAAGCTATGCTTGTATCTGCTGTTCTCACTGGGGACATAAATGAAAGCTATGCTTGTATCTGCTGTTCTCACTGGGGACATAAAAGCTATGCTTGTATCTGCTGTTCTCACTGGGGACATAAAGGAAAGCAATGCTTGTATCTGCTGTTCTCATTGGGGACATAAAGGAAAGCTATGCTTGTATCTGCTGTTCTCACTGGGGACATGAAGGAAAGCTATGCTTGTATCTGCTATTCTCACTGGGGACATCAAGGAAAGCTATGCTTGTATCTGCTGTTCTCACTGGGGACATCAAGGAAAGCTATGCTTGTATCTGCTGTTCTCACTGGGGACATCAAGGAAAGCTATGCTTGTATCTGCTGTTCTCACTGGGGACATCAAGGAAAGCTATGCTTGTATCTGCTGTTCTCACTGGGGACATCAAGGAAAGCTATGCTTGTATCTGCTGTTCTCACTGGGGACATCAAGGAAAGCTATGCTTGTATCTGCTGTTCTCACTGGGGACATCAAGGAAAGCTATGCTTGTATCTGCTGTTCTCACTGGGGACATCAAGGAAAGCTATGCTTGTATCTGCTGTTCTCACTGGGGACATCAAGGAAAGCTATGCTTGTATCTGCTGTTCTCACTGGGGACATCAAGGAAAGCTATGCTTGTATCTGCTGTTCTCACTGGGGACATCAAGGAAAGCTATGCTTGTATCTGCTGTTCTCACTGGGGACATCAAGGAAAGCTATGCTTGTATCTGCTGTTCTCACTGGGGACATCAAGGAAAGCTATGCTTGTATCTGCTGTTCTCACTGGGGACATCAAGGAAAGCTATGCTTGTATCTGCTGTTCTCACTGGGGACATCAAGGAAAGCTATGCTTGTATCTGCTGTTCTCACTGGGGACATCAAGGAAAGCTATGCTTGTATCTGCTGTTCTCACTGGGGACATCAAGGAAAGCTATGCTTGTATCTGCTGTTCTCACTGGGGACATCAAGGAAAGCTATGCTTGTATCTGCTGTTCTCACTGGGGACATCAAGGAAAGCTATGCTTGTATCTGCTGTTCTCACTGGGGACATCAAGGAAAGCTATGCTTGTATCTGCTGTTCTCACTGGGGACATCAAGGAAAGCTATGCTTGTATCTGCTGTTCTCACTGGGGACATCAAGGAAAGCTATGCTTGTATCTGCTGTTCTCACTGGGGACATCAAGGAAAGCTATGCTTGTATCTGCTGTTCTCACTGGGGACATCAAGGAAAGCTATGCTTGTATCTGCTGTTCTCACTGGGGACATCAAGGAAAGCTATGCTTGTATCTGCTGTTCTCACTGGGGACATCAAGGAAAGCTATGCTTGTATCTGCTGTTCTCACTGGGGACATCAAGGAAAGCTATGCTTGTATCTGCTGTTCTCACTGGGGACATCAAGGAAAGCTATGCTTGTATCTGCTGTTCTCACTGGGGACATCAAGGAAAGCTATGCTTGTATCTGCTGTTCTCACTGGGGACATCAAGGAAAGCTATGCTTGTATCTGCTGTTCTCACTGGGGACATCAAGGAAAGCTATGCTTGTATCTGCTGTTCTCACTGGGGACATCAAGGAAAGCTATGCTTGTATCTGCTGTTCTCACTGGGGACATCAAGGAAAGCTATGCTTGTATCTGCTGTTCTCACTGGGGACATAAAGGAAAGCTATGCTTGTATCTGCTGTTCTCACTGGGGACATAAAGGAAAGCTATGCTTGTATCTGCTGTTCTCACTGGGGACATAAAGGAAAGCTATGCTTGTATCTGCTGTACCCATGTCTTCGATCCTCCCGGGGTTACGCTCACGTAACGTTCTCTGCATCCTTTGGAATATCTCATAGCAAAAGTTTAGGGCACATACACAACTCGCTATTTGATTGGTCACGGGTAAAAAAAAATGACAAATCATTAAAGAGGAATGACACCCAACTTCAATTTTATAGTTACATAATCGCGAGATTCTTTGGTTGTACATCAAAGGATCAAACTTAAGTCATCTTAATGGTTTCATTTACAAGGTGGTGCTTACTGAGCCTTCAGTTTGCTATGATATATTCCAGGGGTGGTGCAGAGAGCGTAAGTGAGGGTCACTTCTTGAGTATCGAGGATGCTCTCCCTGTCTCAACACTAAGAGTATCCTTTTTTTTCTTACTCATTCTTTTGTCTTTCTTTGATGTCTCTCCAGGCAGTGTGTAGAACATTTTGCTACTGTGTCCAAGTTAAGCCGTTTATTGTGGTGGCAGTTAAAACTGTTTCAATGATAATCCTCTGTAGACATACTGCAGTTGTATGACTATAGCAATACACACATTGCTGCCATGACTTTCACTGTCATCATGACTTGGCTTTTGTAAAGACGTGATACTTCATACAATCACCAAGCCCATGGGAAAAACTGTTTTTAAAGTCTTACCTAGCTGTGTAAACAATTTCACTGAATCAGAGAGAAATTTAGACAAGACTTTAATCACTCAACAGGTAATAAGACACAGGCAAGCAATAAGTAATTTGGCTGAGATAATCAATATCTTAAGAGTTATTTAAAACTTGTTTAGAGGCGCTGAATAAATGTGAAGGTCATTTATTTACGGAACGTTGATAGCCCTTCATTCCATCAGGCTACAAGCCAAAAACATCATTATGGTACTCAAAAAATTTCAGGTTTTATCACCGACCCCTGTGACCTTGAACACAAGTAAAATTCAGAGTCATTCATCTGAATAAACTTTATAACTTTGACCCATACAAGCTTTAACTCATTCACCCATGAAGACACATTTGAACTCTTCCATTTCAAAGGTTGGAATAGTTCATTATGATATTTCAGGGGTGAATGAGTTAAGCCAAATATCACTAATCTATGTCCCATGGTTTAAAAAAAAAAAAAAAAAAAATTCAACATAAAATTGACCCCTGTGACCAAGACTATTTTTCACACAAATATGTTACTGGACACAAATTATGATTCTAAGAAGAAGTCATTGGAATATTTCAGCATATATGACCCTTTGACCTTCTAAGTAGGTCAAGGTCATTTAGTGAATAATCTAACTATAACGTATATATATTAACTGGGTTACTAATATACTAGTTAACACCCAGACAACAGATAAAACAGGACGTTAATATCACACCATGCTTTGGACTAGGTCAGCTAATATTAAACTGACAAAATCATATCCATATGGGATTTTACATTTTTATAAAGAAATGTATAACAGGAATGTTACATACTAGTACATGTATATGTAAACTGATTTATTAGAGAACTCGGAGGGGGCGCGGGGGCGGGTTCTAGCTGTTTCGAGACCTATACCGGACAGTCAGTCACAGGGTACCGGCTGCTGGTCAGTGGTTTAGTTTTCTACACAGGTACTCCAGGTACTCCAGGTACTACGGTTTTCCTCACGATCCCTAGCAAAACCTGGCACATCCTTAAATGACCATAACTGTTAATAGGACATAAAGCACAAACAAATAGAACCAATTAATTAGAACACTATATATCATAACACCCTATCATACCATACATTAATATATAGATACCCTATAAGTGAAGCCAACCCCATTGTGAAGAGACTATTATTATCTGTATGTTGTACATATTAGTTTACCAGAAACCTCTATCACATAACCACACAGAGGTAACTTGACATACATCCTATGTTGTACATATCAGTTTACCAGAAACCTCTATCACATAACCACACAGAGGTAACTTGACATACATCCTATGTTCTACACACAGATTTAGTAAAGAATTCCATATGACATAAACTCGGGAGAAATATTTGTGGCAGCTATATAAACCGGACATGTATGACACCTGTAATAAATGCACCAACGATGCACATACTTAACATGTTTTCCTACGAAGTATCTAATGTATATCTGCCATTCTGCTCCATTAACGTTGATACAAAAAAAATCTCTTGAGGTCGGAGCTCAAATATTCCACAAGGTCACAGTTGAAGATTTTGACACTGACAAAAATACTATCATGAGTGGCGTATCTGACTCCCTGAAACCTCCGCCCCACACATCGTTATGCTTATCGCATGCCACTGAGAGAAATATATTTATTTATTCGTATATCTTAACCAAGATAATTTCCTGATTATTTAATATGATCATACATAAGGTTTTAATATAACTACAGAAAGTTAGAATTAAAACAAACTATTTTGTTTGTATAAAGTTCACAGAGGTAATTTTATTTTGCATACATGTAGACTATATATATGTGTGACTTTACTGGTACAAAATACAGCACACATTTTTTAATCTAATTTAAATCAGTCCGTCTGGTAAACTTGTTTTCTGGTTCATTATCTAAAGTTTACTCTCTACCACATATCAATTTCCTCCCACATCAACATCTATAATTATATTTGTATGTTACAGATTTATTTTACATTTTAAATATGTATTTTTTTCAAATGTAAATGCACATTTATCTAATAACTGTTATGGGAGTAAATGGTAACATTGAGCTAAACGTATTTCCCTTTGCAATACTATCATGCCTATAATGTTCATGCCTGTTACAGCAGATAACAAAATTTGAATGGGTAAATAAATAATTAAACATGTACATGTTGCTTTTTTCAAAAAGCAATTCATAAATATAGATCGATTCTAAAAAGTACCAGTGCATTTCAAAATCTGAGTTTCCCAACTTAAAAAGCCATCTTGTTATTGCAAACCAAACCTAATTAAGAAAATCTGATTTTCCAAACTTAAATGATAACTTGGTTTCAAAAGTTAATTAAGACAATTTGAATTTCCCAAATCAAGCTGACAGGTTTTTTTTCAAATCAAACCTAAAAAGGTTTGAATTTCCAAAATCAAACTGACAACCTGTTATTTTCAATCTAACCTACCACAATGAGGATAATTAGATCTTGTAACGATGTAAACACCAGATCCCCAGTATTTAGTGTTTGGTACCGTGTGTCTGTAGTAATGGCTATGTGTGCTTGGTAGTCAACATGTGTACCTCTCCGCTCCCCTAAAAAACATCCCCCCTCCTACTCCCCCC
>NW_018480055.1:568272-586066 GCF_002113885.1 Mizuhopecten yessoensis | reverse complement strand
CCCTCCTACTCCACCCCCTCCCCCTCCATCCCTACATGTCTAACACTACACCTCCTAATGGGCCATGTCCCCCCTCGTCATGCTTCAACGGGCGGGAGTCAACTGCACAACATAAATCTAAGGTAGCATGCCACCAAACTAAACAATGAAATCTCAGATACATACCACTAGTAATTTCTCTCATTTCTTATATTAGTACAGTCCAATAGTATTATCATCCTTCAAATCAATCATTAATGATTTTACTGAAACTTGTTGAAGA
This sequence comes from Mizuhopecten yessoensis, assembly GCF_002113885.1. Classification (NCBI taxonomy): domain Eukaryota; kingdom Metazoa; phylum Mollusca; class Bivalvia; order Pectinida; family Pectinidae; genus Mizuhopecten; species Mizuhopecten yessoensis. Next base: position 585,804 of record NW_018480055.1, on the reverse strand, counting down.
TGGTTTTGTAAAAAGACAAGATCGAGATTCTTTTGATCAAAACATCACAAAATGATGCAAAGTCATACATTTTCAAAATGCAAACTGGGGAAAACATGCATTTTCATCTTAGTGAAAATGTGTGACCATATACAAAACTCTTTGAAATGTCTCATAAGTAAAGCCTTGTTAAACTTCCACCATTTGTCTAGAAAAAAAATGGCATTTTAAAGGATTTTTGCAATCAAATGTGGAAAATATATGAAGGAATTCCTACGAAACAATACAAGGGAATATTGAAATATGTTGGCGGTAAAGGAGGTGGCAAATTAAACAAAGGGGCATTAATATTGGGTTTTACAGTAACTAAATTAGAAGCCCTGTACAGCGAATCTGGGGTGCGAAATATGTCTTATAAGAAACCTGTAAAATGAATCTTGATATAGTTAAAATATCTAAATCAGAAGCCCTAGGACAGAAACTTGACTCGATCAAAGGTCAAATCAAAAGTTCCGTTAAGAGATTCTCGACTAGGTGAAATATGTTACTAAAAGACCCAGAGGGATTCTTGACTGAGTAAAATATCTGAAGGGGGGATCTTGAATGGGCTAAATGTTAATCAGATTCCCTGTAAAAGGAACCTTGACTGGGTGAAATGTCTTATGAGAAGCCCTTATAAGATAATTTTGACGGGGTGAAATGTCTTATGAGAATTTAGCCCTTAAGAGAGAATCTTTACTGGGTGAAATGTCTTATGAGAAGCCCTCAACAGAGAGAATCTTGACTGGGTGAAATGTCTTATCAAAATAAAGCCATTAAGAGAGAATCTTGACTGGGTGAAATGTCTTGAGGAGCCATTCAAGAGAGAATCTTGACTGGGTGAAATGTCTTATGAGAAGGCCCCTAGGAGAGAATCTTGACTGGGTGAAATGACTTATGAGAATTAAGCCCTTAAGAGAGAGAATCTTGACTGGGTGAAATGTCTTATGAGAAGCCCTTAAGAATCTTGACTGGGTGAAATGTCTTATGAGAAGCCTTTAACAGAGAGAATCTTGACTGGGTGAAATGTCTTATGAGAACCCTTTAACAGAGAGAATCTTGACTGAGTGAAATGTCTTATGAGAATTAAGCCCTTAAGGGAGAATCTTGACTGGGTGAAATGTCTTATGAGAAGCCCTAAGAGAGAATTTTGACTGGGTGAAATGGTTTTTTTAAAGGTCCTGTAAAGCGAATTTTAATTTGGAATTAAATGGCTAACATGTACATAGTGTACAACTGCACACTAACAGCCAACAACAGGTCAAATGTCAAAGGTATGCACAGGGGGGCCACAAAGGGGAATTTATAGCTATTTCATAAATTCTTTTATCATACTCAACTTAAATAGCTAAAAAATTGGGCACTAATAATTTGTCAATAAGTACATGTCTAGTCAGGATGGTCAATATTCTATGCTGATAAACATAAGACCTGCTTGTCCATTACCTTTTTATACTTTCATATTAAAGGCTAATATTCTTGCAATTGAAACAGAAATTGTTGACATTTTTCGGATGGAGTATTCAGATGATTTATTGCAGCCAAAATGACAGAAGGGTGTGTTAGTAAGATCGTAGGTGTTTATCAAGTAGAACAGTTTAAAAAGGTAAATACTCAAAATAAATATCAGCATCAGAAAGAACAAGGTTATCACAATTTTTTACTTAAAACAAACTTATACTTTTGCCCTATTCCGTCTTGGCGTATTGCAGAGTAATCTTCTCTTGTGAGCAGGTATTGATTGTTACGTCATTGGTTTGTGTGAGAAACTTACGTCGTTTTCTCAAAAATTGATGACGTTACTCTCACAAACCAATGACGTAACAATCAATACCTTCTCAGAAGAGCAGATAACTCAGCAATATGCAAAGACGGATTAAGGAACAGTCATTAATTATAACCTCAAACTCAATAACAAAATTCCCTGACATCACACTAGTTCCCGATATCTCCCGAGTTCCTTATAGTATCTAACTCACTGTATTCCGTTCAAAGAAGACTTCCCACTAATCGGAGCGATATATTTCACTTTCTTTTTGTTTTTATCTATTTCAATTGTCTTGCTAACATGCACGTAACATCATAAAGAAAGGTATTTTGACAAAATATTAGATTTATGACAACTCATGAGCTCACTCTAAGGGCAGTCGGGTTAATTGTGCATTGGGGGCCGGGGCTCCATTCCCCAATTGGACGTGTAAAGGTCATCTGCCCGACCACATGGGTTTTATCTGGGTTCTCCGGTTTCCTCCCACAATAAGACCCCCCACCCCCGGATCTCTAACTTCCGGGTCAACAAGAGTGAATAATATAAGTTGAAATAACTTGTTTCATAATTGTTGTAAAATAAATAATAAGTTAATATTCATATTTAAGTGCATGAGACTGGGTTTTTTTCTATTCTGGTGAAATTTAGTCAGAAAGTTTCAGAGAATAAATTAATAGCTGTAACACCTTTCTTCCTTTCAAACAGTCATGTATAATTGCTGAAACTCATTGGAAAATCAGTGGGGTTTCTACAATTAAGTCATCCTTACCCATTCATTGTTGACACTCTTGTGGAACTCCTTGATGCTCTGTTTGACAGGTTTCCCAATCCAAAAGTTTCCTGTCACACATGATATTGTTGTTAAACACAATTTAGTGTTGTTTTATATACTTTCAAAAATCTTAGATAGATTGAGGATTGAGGATCTGGATTTTCTGAAAGGGATCTATTCTCGCCTATTACCAAAAACAAAAGTTCCAGCCTCAAAAATAGAAATATCATGGGGGATTTCCTTTTTAAAATTAAAACAGGGACATATTCAGTCGATTTGTTTCTCCAAATTAATTTGAAAATATAATAAAAGCAGTATTTTATGAAATTGAAGCTTAAATAATTTCAATATTCCAGGAAAATCTTTTTGGGGAAATTGAAGCAGTTTTTCCGGCATAATCTTCTAATTCAATCAGTTTTCAATCCTACGAAACTTCGAGAAAAACAGGAAAATGATTTCAATTCTGACTAGATTCTAGAATATACTTCCAAATTTGATAAAGTTTGCTAAAATGAATGCCTCATGTTCCAGAAATGATATATGTACAGAGTTATTGATTTCCTTGCTTTGTTAAATACAGAAATGGCATGGTTCACTAACTTTTCAGTAGAACACAAAATAGAATATATGATTTGTATTATAGACCTTGATATCCTCAAATGATGCATCCACAATCTTGTTCACCCTTTCCTGGCCTCCTCTGACAGGAGAGCTCGGTATGATAGTCAATGATGCATGATCTCCTGATTAAGTTTGGTGAGCAGTTTCTGGCCGACAGCCTGTAAACAATTAAAGAAAATTAAATAATTACAGAGACCACTGCCTGGTACTGCGGACCGACAGCCTCTTCCTGAATTCTGTATGTTCTATAACTTTCCAAATTATACAAATCCACAACCAGATCTCACGAGGAACTGGTCCAAAAAACTGTATGTCCATCTCCCCATATGAAAACAAGTTGTTGCCATGTAGTTTAAAATTGGTATCATTGTTATTATCAATTGTGGACTTTGTGGAGGTGAATATGTGGTCGTATGGACCTGCGAACGCGATATTGATGGAGATGAATTAAGTCAAGGTTAATATCACTTTTTTCAGGTCCATATAATTGTTTTTTCCGAGTTTAAAAAAAAAGTTTTAATCATTAAACATGATAGAACATAACATGAAAAATGTTCAGAGGAAAAATTCTGTGTTTGGCCGCAAGCATTATTGTGACATTACGATTGAAATGACATCATATTGATCATAAGGTGAATATTGACCTGCTGTTTCTAAAAATATTAACAAGATTCTTTTTGCAAAACTTAATCAATTAATAACAACAAAGCAGATGATAATGGAAAATATTTGAACATGATTGTAAAACAATTTCATAAGCATAATTTTGAGGGGAAAATATTTTAAGTATACCAATGATAAAATTACATGTACATATGTATGAATAGATTTTTTTGACTGGCTAGATTTTTCTTGTTTTTTGTAATTACCAATTTGATCAATGACTGAAAAATTCTGAATAATTTCAAAGCCTTTTATCTTACAAAGAGACTGAACTAACCAGAAGTCTTTGTCTGCATGTACAACACACCCTGTAAAATGTAATTATTTAATGCTGTGAAGATCAACAGTATTGTGATAAAGGTCCGCCACCCTCATTGTCATTACGAAGTTGATCGGTACACTAACAGACGAACTTAAATCACCAATTAGGCCAGACAATGGCCCTGACCCATAATAATTGGTAACACTGTAAGAGATTAAAGGTGTCAATGTAAATTGAGAATTCAAAGTATCACACAGGATTGTGTGTCTTTGTTCTCTAATTGTGGAAGCTGATTGGGGGTGACATTTGACAAGTGGAGGTGACTGGTTCGCAGCAAATACACGACTATATCCTGCAGTAAATGCACAGCTGGCTACTAAGTGACCTGCTGCATCGTTAATTCAACTAAAAATAATTTCATTTCTGTGAGAAACAAGAGGCCCAAGGGCCTTAGCGGTCACCTGAGTTATATCATAGGTACTGGTAGCTTTATTTTATTGTTTAGATGTGATGTGGAAATCAGCATGTAAACTAAGTGAAATACAATACTTGTCATGTCATCAAAGGATAAGAATTTGAAAATATTGGTAAATGTTCCCTTTGGGGCTCCGCCCTAGCCCCTGGGGATGGGGCAGGAATCCCAATTTTACGAAGTAATACTCTCATTCACCAAAGATGATTCTGACTAAGTTTGAGTGATTTTCTGCTGAAAATGGATAAAATATATACCCAAAAGTGTTATTTCCCTATATAAACTATAATAAACTTTACCCCCTCCCTAAAGGAAGAACGGATAGCTCGGGGGTCCTGAAATTTACAATTAAAAAAAGCCCCTGGTGATCTTTCCATGCATGCAGAGAAAATGACTGTAATACCTCTGAGTCTGGAGAAGAAGATTTTTTAAATATTGGTTAATTTTCCCTTTTGGGCCCCACCCTGGCCCCTAGGGTTAGGGTAGGAATCCCAATTTTACAATTTGGTATCCTCATCTACCAAGGATGATTCTGAACAAGTTTGAAAAAATTCCATCCACAGGTTCTTGAGAAGAAGTTGATTATGTAAAAGTTTACGCACGACGGACGACGGACGACGGATGACGACAGACGGAAAGTGATTGGAATAGGTTACTTGAGCAAAGCTCAGGTGACCTAAAAATCACCTCAATGTTCTCAATGAATAGCTATGAAATGAAAAGTCAATCTAATGTTTTCTCAAAGAAATGGAAAAAATATACATTGATCTACACAGGTTTTTCTTCAATATTTTGGAAACTGCTATCTTCCTTAATTTGGTAAAAAACATCACTCTTTTTTAAAGAATGCAAGATTTTTGAAAATCATCTTATTCATTAATTTTTAGACTTTTAGTTTTTCCTTCATTAAATTTGGAAGAAAGCTATCTAAATCTCATTGGACATGCACATATCTATACCCCTACATTTGTGACCCGGAATTTGGTCTAGGTTGTAAAGGGAATGAGGGTAAAGATTTCAGCTATAATTGGTATAGCCAATATCACAGGTTAATTACTATGTATACATAGGTTCTGGTCTTCTGCATATTCAGGGAGGTTAGCAGAGCATTGACCTGCTATCCTATTATATTATAGTAATCAGGCAACTAATGTATGCTACCACCCCTACCCCCTCCACCCTGACCCCTCATAATCAGAATTATTATTCATTTCTGTTCGTTCTTCTAGGGGACACAGAAGAAACCTGATGACTGTATTCTGAAATTGTACTCACGCTCAAACTCAGATTCTGTGCTCAAGCCCAATTTCTTGTTCTGGTGAATTAATAAAAATCCGTTTTTTTCTCAATGATTTCGAAACTTTTTGAAGAGACTTTAACTTAAATAATGTTTTCAATATCTGCAGACAAATTGTGTATATGACCTTGTGAAAAAACAAAACCCTAAAAGATCAATAAATGTCTAGCAATTCGTTCTTAACTTGATCTGCACCGATTTTTATGAAATAATTTGTTGTATACACAGAAAGTTCTCATACGTTTGACCAGTGATATAATATTATCAAAATGGGATGACCTTTCAACAAACATGTAAAAAGGTCATTGCCTTACAAGACTTAGTAAAGTAATGTGTCACGAGTTTACTGTATAGTATGCTGAAGCACTGCATATCCAAGATAATATTTACCAAACAAAAATTAAATTTCATTTTTATGTGGTATTAAGCTGGATCTAACAGCTGTGGAAGTTCTGTGCCTGTTTTTTGGACTCGGCTACTGGTAGGTTTTCTGTAAGTTCTGAGCTCGTTTTTAGGACTCGGCTACTGGTAGGTTTTCTGTAAGTTCTGTGCCTGTTTTTTGGGCTCGGCTACTGGTAGGTTTTCTGTAAGTTCTGTGCCTGTTTTTTGGGCTCGGCTACTGGTAGGTTTTCTGTAAGTTCTGTGCCTGTTTTTTGGGCTCGGCTACTGGTAGGTTTTCTGTAAGTTCTGTGCCTGTTTTTTGGCCTCGGCTACTGGTAGGTTTTCTGTAAGTTCTGATCCCGTTTTTCGGACTCGGCTACTGGTACTGGTTTTCTGTAAGTTCTGAGCCCATTTTTCGGACTCGGCAACTGGTACTGGTTTTCTGTAAGTTCTGAGCCCGTTTTTCGGACCCGGCTACTGGTACTGGTTTTCTGTAAGTTCTGAGCCCATTTTTCGGACTCGGCAACTGGTACTGGTTTTCTGTAAGTTCTGAGCCCGTTTTTCAGACTCGGCTACTGGTAGGTTTTCTGTAAGTTCTGTGCCTGTTTTTTGGGCTCGGCTACTGGTAGGTTTTCTGTAAGTTCTGTGCCTGTTTTTTGGGCTCGGCTACTGGTAGGTTTTCTGTAAGTTCTGTGCCTGTTTTTTGGGCTCGGCTACTGGTAGGTTTTCTGTAAGTTCTGTGCCTGTTTTTTGGCCTCGGCTACTGGTAGGTTTTCTGTAAGTTCTGAGCCCGTTTTTTGGACTCGGCTACTGGTAGGGTTTCTGTAAGTTCTGAGCCCGTTTTTCGGACTCGGCTACTGGTACCGGTTTTCTGTAAGTTCTGAGCCCGTTTTTCGGACCCGGCTACTGGTACTGGTTTTCTGTAAGTTCTGAGCCCTTTTTTCGGATTCGGCTACTGGTACTGGTTTTCTGTAAGTTCTGTGCCCGTTTTTCAGACTCGGCTACTGGTAGGTTTTGTGTAAGTTCTGAGCCCGTTTTTCGGACTCGGCTACTGGTACCGGTTTTCTGTAAGTTCTGAGCCCGTTTTTCGGACCCGGCTACTGGTACTGGTTTTCTGTAAGTTCTGAGCCCATTTTTTGGACTCGGCAACTGGTACTGGTTTTCTGTAAGTTCTGAGCCCGTTTTTCGGACCCGGCTACTGGTACTGGTTTTCTGTAAGTTCTGAGCCCATTTTTCGGACTCGGCAACTGGTACTGGTTTTCTGTAAGTTCTGAGCCCGTTTTTCAGACTCGGCTACTGGTACTGGTTTTCTGTAAGTTCTGAGCCCTTTTTTCGGACTCGGCTACTGGTACTGGTTTTCTGTAAGTTCTGAGCCCATTTTTCGGACTCGGCAACTGGTACTGGTTTTCTGTAAGTTCTGAGCTCGTTTTTCGGACTCGGCTACTGGTATGTTTTCTGTAAGTTCTGAGCCCGTTTTTCAGACTCGGCTACTGGTACTGGTTTTCTGTAAGTTCTGAGCTAGTTTTTCGGACTCGGCTACTGGTACTAGATTTCTGTAAGTTCTGAGCTCGTTTTTCGGACTCGGCTACTGGGAGGTTTTCTGTAAGTTCTGAGCCTGTTTTTTTGACTCGGCTACTGGTAGGTTTTCTGTAAGGTCTGAGCCCGTTTTTCGGACTCGGCTAGTGGTAGGTTTTCTGTAAGTTCTGTGCCCGTTTTTTGGACTCGGCTACTAGGTTTTCTGAAAGTTATGTGCCTGTTTTTCGGACTCGGCTACTGGGAGGTTTTCTGTAAGTTCTGCGGTTGTTTTTCGGACTCGGCTACTGGGACTGGTTTTCTGTAAGTTCTGAGCTAGTTTTTCGGACTCGGCTACTGGTACCGGTTTTCTGTAAGTTCTGAGCCTGTTTTTCGGACTCGGCTACTAGGGTTTCTGTAAGTTCTGTGCCCGTTTTTCGGACTCAGCTACTGGTAGTTTTTCTGTAAGTTCTGAGCCCGTTTTTTGGACTCGGCTACTGGTAGGTTTTTTTTCAGTTCTGTGCCCGTTTTTCGGACTCGGCTACTGGTACCGGTTTTCTGTAAGTTCTGAGCCTGTTTTTTTGACTCGGCTACTGGTAGGTTTTCTGTAAATTCTCAGCCCGTTTTTCGGACTCGGCTACTAGGGTTTCTGTAAGTTCTGTGCCCGTTTTTTGGACTCGGCTACTGGTAGGTTTTTTGTAAGTTCTGAGCTTGTTTTTCGGACTCGGCTACTGGGACGGGGTTTCTGTAAGTTCTGAGCCCATTTTTTGGACTCGGCAACTGGTACTGGTTTTCTGTAAGGTCTGAGCTCGTTTTTCGGACTCGGCTACTGGGACGGGGTTTCTGTAAGTTCTGAGCCCATTTTTTGGACTCGGCTACTGGTAGGTTTTTTTTCAGTTCTGTGCCCGTTTTTCGGACTCGGCTACTAGGCTTTCTGTAAGTTCTGTGCCTGTTTTTCGGACTCGGTTACTAGGTTTTCTGTAAGTTCTGGGCCTGTTTTTCGGACTCGGCTACTAGGGTTTCTGTAAGTTCTGTGCCCGTTTTTCGGACTCGGCTACTAGGTTTTCTGTACACAATGGCACCGTTGTGATGTTGATATAAGGTTCCACGAGGTGGGAGTTTACAAAGTTTCCACACCTGTTGTACACGACACACTACACCTGTATACATGCTATGGGAATACGTCTTTTAACAGATGAAGAAAAAATGAAAAATCTATCCCTCCATATACAGTTTATTAAATTACACTGTTTCGTTACATTCTCAGTGTATCTATGGTGATCAGTATGATTGAAAACAAAAAGAGCATCATGCCACACTAATGTGTATTCACGATACTTTTTTAATCGCCAGCTTTTGTCATCGAGTCTCTCACAAGAAAATTGATGCTAATAACCAACCATGTAAAATAGCATGGTTTCCTTGTCCTGTGCAGGTAAAGGTTTGTATAGCCATCGCAGGAATTGTAATTGAAATGGAAACAATGTTAAGGAGTTAATTCCACCAAGAATCGACCAGAACAGGATATAGACATTGCTCTAACAATAAGATACAAACTAAAATGCAGCTGTGCAACGTGTTATTATATCAAATTAATGCAGGGCATATTGCATCATGGACAATTAGTACAAGGTCACCAGGTACACTTGTATTGGTGATTAGTGATCAAGGTTACCGGGGAAAGATTATACAGCTAATAGGACTGAAAGGTTATTGAAGACTGGATTATAGGTTAATGGGCAGGAGAAGGTCGCAGAGGACAAAAATATAGTTTAATGTGCAAAACAAGGTCATTGAGGACAGAATTGCGAGTTAATGGGTGCATTAAGGTCATTCAGGGCAGAATTTCAGGTCAATAGGTACACTATGTTTATTGAGGACAGAGTTAGTTTAACGAGCAAATAATATTTTTTCAGGACAGAATTGTATGTTAATGGGTCAATGGGTACAAAATAGGTAAAACACTCAAAATTCATGTAGACATTGAGGTCATTGAGGTAATTGAGGACAGTCATAGATAAAACAAGAATGTAAGCAATCCATACCGTCCCCCTCAAGCTCTTTTTATACAAACTTCCAACGAAAACTGAACAAAGGCCCATAACTCTGAAGTAGGAAAGAGAGACCAAATTCTGAATATGCAAAAACTTCACTATCCCAAAAGATATTCACATTTGGCAATTAAAGGTTACACAATATATTTATAAAATATGCCCTACATAAACTTATTTAAAGTGAAAATGGGCCATAACTCTACTTATTGTGGGACACCAGACTCGACATACTAGCATCTCAAAAGGTTCTTGCAAATGTAGCGGAACTGGACTGAGTCGATCGCCGGCTACCAGATAGCTCAAGTGGTAGAATGTCCGTCTAGAGTTCAGAGGGTCCCGGGTTGGAACCCCGGGCTGGCCGTGCATTTTTCCTCTCCTGTTACAGTGGTGCCTGTGACCAACCCTTGTTTCAAGCATTTGGTGTATGTTTTACAAGGGTATAACCAGACCTGGGTTGTAAATAGTTGTGTCTTCGGGGGCGAAGACTTAGAAAAAGGAGGGAGGAATGTAATGAAACTGGACTGGGTCGATCGTCGGCTACCAGAAAACTAAAATGGTAGAGCGTTCGTCTAGAGTTTGGAGGATCCCGGGTTCGAACCCTGGTCTGTCCATATGTTGCACATATAAAATTTGGCAATTATATGCATTCCCAACACAGTATAAAGTATCACGAGGCAAACATTTCCACACGCGGATATTTACCAGTTCTACAGTATTCGGCTTGCTCTACGGAGAGATCAACTGCTACTGTGATGGTGCAGTTGCCAGAAGTTACGTCACACCTCCCAAATATACCAGGTCATTGGCCATGTTTCACTAATGTACACAACAGTGCAGGAATGCACGAGCATCATTCTACGGTCCAACATGCCCCAGACTGACACTCCGTACCAGGATGGACAAATTTGCCACATCAGACTGGGATTTAGACACCTCCGTGTACATACCGTTTCTATCACTTCAGACCTTGCCATGGATCTTCTCTTGGCAGATCACTGACAACCTGCAACTCTGCATTCCTCCGACTGCACAAATTTCTGCTGTCGGGCGTTACACATTGGATAAATGTGTGGTCGTGTCAGGCTAGCATCTCTCCCCAGGTCTATATAGTAAACAGGACATGTCTTTCATTCATATTTTTTTCAGGAAGCATCAACACCTACTCCAGTGTCTATCTGAAAACAGAGATAGGGAAAGAACAATCATTACAACAATACATACCTGTCCCCTACAGCATACCAAACAACACAGTCACATGTACGCCTCTCACTTAAAACACACTGTTTAACACACACATTATACATGTATTCATACCTGTACCTTACATCATACCAAACAACACAGTCACATGTATACATACCTGTCCCTTACATCATACCAAACAACACAGTCACATGTATTCATACCTGTCGCTTACAGCATACCAAACAACACAGTCACATGTACGCCTCTCACTTAAAACACACTGTTTAACACACACATCATACATGTATTCATACCTGTACCTTACATCATACCAAACAACACAGACACATGTATACATACCTGTCCCTTACAGCATCCCAAACAACACAGTCGCATGTATACATACCTGTCCCTTACAGCATCCCAAACAACACAGTCACACGTATACATACCTGTCCTTTACATCATCCCAAACAACACAGTCACATGTATTCATACCTGTCCTTTACATCATACCAAAAAACACAGTCACATGTATTAATACCTGTCCCTTACAGCATACCAAACAACACAGTCACATGTACGCCTCTCACTTAAAACAGACTGTTTAACACACACATTATACATGTATTCATACCTGTACCTTACATCATACCAAACAACACAGACACATGTATACATACCTGTCCCTTACAGCATCCCTAACAACACAGTCACATGTATACATACCTGTCCTTTACATAATACCAAACAACACAGTCACATGTATTCATACCTGTCCCTTACAGCATACCAAACAACACAGTCACATGTACGCCTCTCACTTAAAACACACTGTATAACACACACATTATACATGCATACATACCTGTCCCTTACAGCATACTAAACAACACAGTCACATGTATTCATACCTGTACTAACAAGGACTTGAGTAAGTCTAGTCTTGATCCCTGTAGATCACATTGTGATGGATCTGTGTAAATGTAAGTCTACCCACTAACAAGGACTTGAGTAAGTCTAGTCTGGATCCCTGTAGATTACATAGTGAGTATCAGGTTTTAGACCAGTGTATAATAGATTTGTCGTATGGATCACTTGAAGGGAAAATATCAGTTTACTCCTTACAGAGAGTGTAATTACTCCCCACAGAAAGTGTAATTACTCCCCATAGGGAGTGTAATTACTCCCAACAGATAATGTGATTACTCCCAACAGATAATGTGATTACTCCCCACTGAGAGTGTAATTACTCCCCACAGCGTGTAATTACTCCCCACAGAGTGTAATTACTCTCCCCAGAGTGTAATTACTCTCCACATAGTGTAATTACTCCAAACAGAGTGAAATTACTCACAGGGAGTGTAATTACTCCCCACAGAGTGTAATTACTCCCCAGAGTATAACTACTCCCCATAGGGAGTGTAATTACTCCCCATAGGGAGTGTAATTACTCACAACAGATAATGTGATTACTCCCCACCGAGAGTGTAATAACTCCCCACAGAGTGTAATTACTCCCCACAGAGTGTAATTACTCCCAACAGAGTGTAATTACTCCCCACAGAGTGTAATTACTCTCCAGAGTGTTATTACTCCCCCACATAATGTAATTACTCCCCACAGAGAGAGTAATTACTCCCAACAGAGTGTAATTACTCCCCACTGAGTGTAATTACTCCCCACAGGGTACAGGGAGTGTAATTACTCCCCACAAAGTGTAATTACTCACAGGGAGTGTAATTACTCCCCACAGGGTACAGGAAGTGTAACTACTCCCCACCGAGAATGACAACTTCATCATCAACTGGCTCACACCTCCACCAACAGTTAAACAGATGTATTGTGTTCCCCTCTGTACCCATCACAATATGACTTACAGAACCTACAGCAAGTTTTCTTCCTTTTTGTCAGTGTACATTTGTCATAATGGTAAGGTATCATGAAATTAGAGAATTCATTCCAAAACTTACAGTGAGTGAAATATCCATTATTAATGTTTTCCTGATTTTGTAAAGATTATATATAAGTGTATGCAGCCAATCTTGTATCCAGTGTTCCAGAATGTTTATTGTTTCCCGGAGAGATTTTCTTTTATCTAAAACAAATGTAAATAAAAAATTCTGAAAGAAGTCAAACTTCTCTAAAGAGTCTAAATGGTTTAGCCCTTTCACCCCTATGTAACTCTTATAGACTCTACCATGCATTGATTGGGATGAGTCCATTAGGGTCAACAGTGGTGAAAGGGTTAAGAAGGGTGAAAGGTTCAACCTCATGCTAGATACCATGATGGGTTTTATTGGTCAAGTGGTCAATCAATAACGTACACTTAAACCAGGATCTTTTTTATATTTCAATTTACCTCCTAGAACCCAAAATAATTAGTACAAGAAAAAAGAGACATAACAGGCAATAATTATGAAAAACAATTTAAGATAAATATAGTCCTATATATTCAATTTAAAATTCCGTATGATTCAAGAAAAAGGAACACTGAAGATGGAATTTGAGACAAATGAGGTGTTAAGGTCATATCATAGTCATAATTGTCTGGTCAGCGGTCACAACTTGTTTTGTTCTTTAATCAGATTTAGATAATGTTTTGTTTGATTTCGGCTACTTGAAGCTGAAATATAACCTGCAGCCAATGACATGTAGAGGAACAGACTTAGCCAGGATCTCAGTTACCGCCGGGTTTTTATACCGACGGATAGATTTACAAAACACAGACTTAAATGTCAGGCAAAAGAAATTTACTAAACTGAACCAGTCTCTTTAAAGTACAGTGTGTGTAAAACTGTAATGTGTAATGCCAACCTTAGAACAGTATTAAATATAACACATACATCACCACGTTACAAGTGCCCATTAATTAAGTATGTGGTTAGAATTAACATCATAGAACACCAACAGTTTTTAAGGTCTAGGGGTTTAACATTGGTTTATTCTAACAAATACCATAGTATTTTCAGCAAACACAACCTAGCGTCCCTTGCTATACCGTCATTATGTCTACGGAGTTTGACAGCATCTGAAACCCACTGTGCTGTCAGGTGTGGGTTCGACTCCCGGTACCAAAGGTAACATCCTTTGTTATTGTTAGGCCTTGAGGGTTTGATACCATAGCAACAACAGCAACAACATAGCAACAACACAGCAACAACACAGTAACAACACAGCAACAACACAGCATTAACACAGCATCAACACAGCAACAACATAGCAACAACACAGTAACAACACAGCAACAAAACAGCAACAACATAGCAACAACATAGTAACAACAAAGCAACAACATAGTAACAACACAGCAACAACATAGCAACAACAAAGTGCTGTTAGATGTGGGTTTAGGTCCCAGGGTGGGGTTGAAGAGGGCAAATATAATGTTTGGGAGTGAGAGGGGGACAATATGTCATGGGGGACGGTAAATCACTTTGGTGGTAGCGAGGGGGAGGTAACTCATACTTGACCTTTAAACAGGGCCTAAAACAATTGTAACATAACAATATTGTTTATTGAACTGGCAATAGGTGTGTTTGGAATGTTCTTCCTGGCAAATCCTGGGATCTGATCAGCGGTTGATGATGATGATCTTGGAGGGATCAGTGTTGTGGTTAAGTGGGGAGACAAATTGGCTACGATATACTACCAAAACACTTAGCTTACAAGTCTATGCGGAGTAGACCTAGTGTTTACTAGGTGGTACGGAGCAATGCTGTCCTATAGAACCCAGTGTATCCACAATGACATCGGAGCCAGCTATCCACAGGCCCCAAATTGCTGTAAATTAGCACCAGCAGTTAAGGTGATGAATAAATATGCTTCTTGTTAGGAGCATTATCAGATATTTAGCAGAAAAACTGGTCTCCCCTATAGAGGGGAACACAAACTGTAGTCTTGGGTTTCTGGTACCTCCAATATGAGAGCCCAGGGTGAGAGGCATCACAGGATTTTACACCTCTGTAATTGAACTAGAGCACCGTGGACAGGAGCTATTAGAACGATTGGTCTTGTTAGGCCCCGGTAATACTAAACACACTTTACCTAAATCTACATAGTAGAATAATGTGTCTTATTATAGTTAAACTGGTGAGACCTTTGGAAAAATTAAGTCATCTGAATGATCATGGAACATTGTGATCTCAGAATAACATATTTTTTCATAAAGTGTTTTATCCATAAATGTACCGTTGATGTTTCGTTAATATCATAAGTAAAGTAGATCACCTTTGGACATCCATGGTGTTTGTTTTGGGAGGAAAACTTTGACCTCCATGCGATTTGTGACCTTGAACATTGGGTAAAAAACACTTCAATCTCCCAGGTTTTTATAATCTGTAGAGGGGTTAGAACATCTTGACCTCCTTGCTATTCATGACCTTGAATATACATATAGGGGGTAAAACAGTTTCACCCCCATATGATTTGTAACCTTGAACATTTGGGCATGAACACTTAAACCTCCATGCAATTTATAAGCTTGAACATTAGGTAAAACCACTTTGATCAACCATGTAATTTGTAACCTTGAACAGGGGTTAGAACACTTCAACTTCCTTACTATCTATGACCTTAACCATTGGGCAAGATTGCTTTGACCTCTATGCTATTTGACCTCTATGCCATTTCTTACCTTGAACATAGGAGCAAGAACACTTTGACCTCTATGCTATTTGTGACCTTGAATAGAAAGCTCTTTACCCATTACAGGTATAAGACAACTCAAAAAAATCAGAGATATTGCAGGTATAACGAACTCATTATAAGCCACAGGTATAATTGAGAAATGGGCCAGACCCATTTCAGTCTATTACAGCCTCTATGTGTCCCTGACAAAGGTAGAAGATATCTTTGCTAACGATGGAAGATGAGAAAGAACCTCTCACAGGGTCCCCAGGTAACTCTCACATGGTCCCCAGGTAACTCTCACATGGTCCCCGGGTAACTCTCACATGGTCCCCGGGTAACTCTCACATAGTCCCCGGGTAACTCTCAAATGGTCCCTGGGTAACTCTCACATGGTCCCGTGGTATCTCTCACATTGTCCCTGGGTAACTCTCACATGGTCCCCGGATACCTCTCACATGGTCCCGTGGTATCTCTCACATGGTCCCCCGGTACCTCTCACATGGTCCCGTGGTATCTCTCACATGGTCCCTGGGTAACTCTCACATGGTCCCCCGATACCTCTCACATGGTCCCTGGAAACCTCTCACATGGTCATGGTCCCCGGGTACCTCTCACATGGTCCCTGTATACCTCTCAGAAGTGAAACAGAACTTTATACAAATCACAGGTATAAGTCAACTCAATACAAATCACAGGTAAATTGTTCACAAAAATATATAACCTTCAACAATTACGGGAATGAAAACTTGTAAAAATCATTTAGGTAAAAAATCAACATGTCTATGTTGGTTATGTGCGTCACTCTTTAAGCTGGTTTTAACCCCGTCAGACTAACTTGATATAAACGTTTATCACCAGGCTCCGTGTTTTCTGTGTAGGCACACATGTAATTGGTTGTGACAGCCTCAAGGGCCTTCATTTATCTTTAGCAATATGGAGCAATTCCATAATATGTCTTACTAATCCCAGTCATCTACTTGAAACGATAAACTATTCAAAAATTAATTATTATTAATTTACAAACAGATAGAGTGATTGATGGTAACGTTAATTTGAAATTCAGAAAACTAGACATTCAACATTTACCAGGTGGAAGACGAAATTATGAGTTTTTCGTCAGTGTTTGACAAATTAATGCTAGTTACATCAACCAAATGTTCTTTATAAGTGTAGACCACAAACTGTTTACAGAGTAGTAAACAATACCACAAATAACTTCTGACATTCATAGACTTTGTAATAAAGCCTGTCTACAGTAAACCATCTGAATACATGCATTAAAGTCTTAAGACAAGTATATAAGGCTATAAAAACTGAAATTTAGGCTCAAACAGATAGAAACTGAGCCAACAATGACATGTGATGTGTACAAAAAAATGATAAGTTTACATCACGTTATATTTTTGAGTTAAAGCATTAACATTTGTACCTTAACTAAGTACAAACACAATTAAACCTGGTTAATAAACCCAACTAATAATCTGATTGGTCAATGATATCAGGCCACCTCTACTCCCAGTGGCTCACAATGATTAAGCAACAACTAATCAGTTTGACTCATAATCCACCTACCTCTATTTGACTAATCAAGATGGACCACTATCTAGCAACCACTAATCCAGATAACCCATAATCCAGTCACCACTAATTCAGATAACCAAATATCCAGTCACCACTAATCCAGATTAAACAATATCCAGCCACCACTAATTTAAATGACCTATAATCCAGTCACCACTAGTCCAGATAACACAATATCCAGTCACCACTAGTCCAGATAACACAATATCAAGTCACCACTAATCCAGATAACACAATATCCAGTCACCACTAATCCAGATAACACAATATCCAGTCACCACTAATCCAGATAACACAATATCCAGTCACCACTA
>NW_018480055.1:555762-565613 GCF_002113885.1 Mizuhopecten yessoensis | reverse complement strand
CCATCAATAATCCTGTTGACCCATCATCTAGCCACCACTTATCGGATTTGCTCATTTCAGACCATCAATAATCCTGTTGACCCATTATCTAGCCACCACTAATCGGATTTGCTCATTTCAGGCCATCAATAATCCTGTTGACCCATTATCTAGCCACCACTAATCGGATTTGCTCATTTCAGACCATCAATAATCCTGTTGACCCATCATCTAGCCACCACTTACTAATCTAGCTTGTTAACTATTCAGCAACCCCTTATCCAATTGTCACTATCAAGTCAACAGCTTCAAAAAATATATATATACATATGTCTCATTCATGTCCATTAAGTGTTTTTAAAACATGTTAAGACAGTAACACTGAAAGGGTGTCATGAATCCACCCTGAATTTCATTAATGGCATTTTGTTTTTTGCTTAATTTTGTTTTTGTAACAAACAGTATAATTTAATTATTTCGTTAAGTACATATTGAGAAAATGAATCTTGAACTTGTTCCCTTTCTGTCTGACTCTCAAAGGACATGAACCCTGAAGGAATATCAACCCCTCCCTCTGCTGAAGGAAGAGAACCCCTCCCTCCTCCGTACCAGCCCCCAGTCATTAACAAAACACATGCGGTGGCCCCTCGTCCATAAACATGCAGTGATTAGTGTGGTGTTTTCTCTCCCTAATCTGATGATAGATAAGCTTATCTCATGGTCAATTTGCCCATGACAGCATGGCAGGTCTGTTCCACTCCTCCCAAACCAAAGCCTGGCCAGCTTACATACATCTGTTTAACAAAGTTTCAGTACAATATTTCCTGAAGCCTTATTGGCGAGGATAGGACTTTAAAAAGCTGTAGGCCCGAATTCCTAAAGACAGAAGGTAAATTTCAGGAAAATGTCAGAGATGTATAATTTTACATACAAAAATTAAAAATAACCAACTGGCTGCGAGGGATTGGGCGCCAAGCCTCCCGCGGCCCCTCTAAATCGGCCATAAAGCTTCCTTATTGAAATCAAACTGTTCGATTTCGAATTGATCACATTATATGGACACATACTAAGCTTTATATTAAAGTAAAATTAATTTCTTCGAAATCCTGTATCGTCAAGTTGACTAAGTGTGACACTACAGGCTGATCAAGTCCTTCTGGCTCGCCCTATCTAGGTACATAGGCCCAGACTCTGCATCACTGTACAGTGCAAGGGGGGGAGGGGGGAAGGGGGAGGGGGGAAGCAGCAGGAGGGGAACAGAGAGAAGGGAAGGGGGGAAGAATATGACCACATGGTGTATACAGACTCCTCAGTTCCTCACAGGTCGGCTAGGTATATACCAGGTAAAATCTATCTCCTCAGATTCAAACCATTAGATTCTTCGCAGCAGACGCCAGGTAAAAAATACCTCCAAAATAATCACCTGACATATCTGGGTCTCTTGGAATGTAACAGTGGAGGGAGTGACAGATTACTACAGAACCGAGGGAATGTGGAGTCAAAACTGGGAGGTTGTCAACATTTATTAACGGAAAAAAAAACATGAAATACGACCAGGAATGTGAAAAATTTGAAATTAAATAATTTATTAGAGTGTTAATTTTTTAAACATTTAAATGGACATAATTTGTTTTAGAATATAACATCTTGTTTTGTCATCAGTTGTATCTTTGAAAGGGAAAATCAACACAAAAATTAAACCAGAAAATTTTAAGAATCCAAAAAAAATTGTGGACATTTGAAACATTTAGGACAGGTTTTGAAACTTCACATGACTTGGTGTACTTGTGGCCAGGCTGTTACAGAGGTGATGATATAGCTGCCTACTGCAACACTCTGATAAGGATCCCTACCCACAGCAGTGCCTCAAACCCTACAGAAACAGGTTCCATCTGTGTAGCTCCTCACACAAACCTCACCTGTACATACTGAGGATGCTATACTCGTACTGAACTCTCTGACAATTTAAGTGTCAAAGCTGTGGGATATTTCATAGCTATTCATAACTCAATGGAAATGTGTATCCGTGTTCTATTGGATTAAAACAGCTTATACGGATTCAACAGAACAGGTAATTATAAATTTAAGATTGGTGTTCACCATTTACTCAAGGACAAAAGAGCCATATTAAAAGCAGTTTTGATTTGCATTTCTTTTTTTTACTTCAAAAGATGATGCATCATTGAGAAAAATTATAGAAAGAAATTGGATGGACTTTAAATAATTTTACTGCAAAGCTTAATTCTTTTTTAATAAGGCAACATATAAATAAGATTTATATATTATAATATAAATGCAAGTTTTTTTTATTATCAATAGGACGGGGAAATAAGCAATGAGCATTTTTTTTTAAATTCCTCACTCAAGTTCACTAAGATAATAAAGGATCAGTTGTGGACAAGACTTCATTTGAATTTATCAGGTTTTTCCCTATCTTTACAGAGTCGGACAAGATTTCATTTTAATTTGTCAGGTTTTTTCCACGATCTTTTACAGTTTTAACGAGTCAGTTTAATTTTATCAACATGCGATTTCTCTATCACCTCAATATGTGCAGATGAAGCTATAAATGTTTAAAACATCATAATTGAAATTTAATAATGTCAGTATATATATATATTAAAGATGACTTCATATTATGGTAGAGTAGTTGGCATTGATACCATGTATAGTCCAAATATACCCTCCTAATATCTTACCCTACGAGTGTCCGATGAACCCTCCTAATATCTTACCCTATGAGTGTCCGATGAACCCTTCTAATATCTTACCCTACGAGTGTCCGATGAACCCTTCTAATATCTTACCCTACGAGTGTCCGGGCTGGACTAGCCAAGAAAGTTATTTTCGCCAAAAAAAAAGATTTTTAGCACAGGAGAAAAATATGTATTACAAGTTTGCTCAAGTTAGACCACAGGTATCTGCCTCAAAAAAAGGAGGATCAATTATGCACATAATATACTCAGTATATTTTTAGTATAACATGTGTATAGCATTTTTTTTTTTTTAAGCCGAAACCGATGGTTAGATATCAAGTTCTTGCAGAGCTAGGTCCCCCCTTCTGCTATACAAATGTACTAATGTCTGACCTCCTGTACCTTATGTTCTGGTGAAACCGCTATCTGAAGCACTGACATCTTCATCAATTCCTCTTTCTAGCATAGGTAGCGAAAAAATTACTCTCTCCGGCTCTATGGACACTTTATCACAGCAATGCAAGTAGTATATATCTGAAATCTTGTTAACCTGACAACTTAACCCTTCCAAAGTCTGGTCGCCATTGCAGAGTGTAGACTTGCCCCCACCTCTGAAACATTGAATCATTTCGAATAAAATAAATCTAATAATTTTGATCACTTGGAAAAACCTTAGTTCTACACTAGGGCGAGAAAATGCAGTTGAGAAATAGCATAAAAACTTAGGTGGCCAGTCTATGCCGAGTGTGGCATAAAATATTTGTACTAAATAAAACATTCAAGAATCAGTTAATATACTTCTGTAATCTCTAAACTGTTAATTTAATACACATTTCAAACTGACAAATAAAAGACTTATATCTGTGCTGAAAAATTAAATAGAATTTACTGGAAATGAAGCTAAACAAGAAAGTATAAATGGAGAATTGTTTCTGTGATCTAAATAAAAACTTTCAAATTTGAAAATTTCAAGTTGACCAATCAAAACAGGGAGTGATTTAGCTGCAGTCTTTCACCTGACATGATAATTAACAACTATAGAAAGACAAGGAAGAGAGAACTTAGTCAGATCAGTGTGGCAGGGAGCATACCATAATTGTAATAAATTGGCCCTGTTCACTGGCCCCGAGTGTCGGCCATGTGATCACTCTATCAAGAATCAGAGCTGATAACACTGAGCTAATGGGTCTGGGATAATTATCCTCCGAGGGCCAACTCACCTCCAGACCTGACCCCCTAAACACCGTTACACACCCAAACAGGAAGTAGACACAGGTGCTGAAATAACTTTTTTCGTGACATATCAGTCAAAAACAACACTCAACACTTCCTGGCAGGCCGGGTTAAAGCCGCCCAGAAATTCTGCAGTCCACCCAGAAAAACTGCACCAGATATAGGTATATATACAATTTATGTGTTATAGCTGAACAATGGAACATCATTAATCAACGGTGGAAACTCATTTCCTGTTGCAGTATGACTTTGACGCTGATTTGTTTACATTGGTATTTTTTCCTAATTCTAAATTGATCCCAAAAATTCATTAAAAAGATATATTCTTATCAAGAAATTTATCAAGAAAATGTTCTTCCACTTCCAGAATCCTACACTATTTAAGAGACAAATACCTGAGATAACATAATAGAGGGTTCCTGATTTCACAAACAAACCAAAGTGTCAGGACTAACAAGGTTCTACTGCACACGCAAACCAAAATAATAATCTGTAAATGTTATTGGGAACAGGTCCAATTTTCAGACCCTAAAAATATATAGATTGGAAAACATATGTGTTGTCACATTAATGATATATTGCGTCCTATACATTATGTACATGTCTGAAGGTCTAAAGTGTAATTGATAAACACAAGTTAGCATTAGAATTTTACATGTCCCATGCAACCCTACAAAACAGTCAAATTTAAATACATGTTCTCGATAAATTTATTACAAAATTGATTTTTTTTATGTACAGCATTCTATCTCCCATGTATCAACTGACAGGTGTCAGGTCTTGTACAGGTGAAAATGACCTGACAGGTCAACTAATGCACTAACCTGTGCAGGTAACTCTCTACCTGTACAGGTAGACATACAACTTATAAACTGTAACGCAATGGAATGGAGGTTCTTATCCCTATTTCTAAAATAAATTTCGATCTATGTTTTCCTTATTTCTCGAAACGAATGTTAAATTTAGATGCAGTATTGCATCAGTGCATTTTTTCCCCATTAATTGCAGTAGAACCATGATATAATGCCCCTTATTTCATTGACCTTTTTCCAGTTTTCTTCAGAATTCTGTCATAATAATATTTCCCTTAATTTATTGTCAAACCCTTTTATAAGACCAAACTTTCTCTGGACAAATGGTGGAAGTGTAACAAAGTTTGACTGTATATTATTTAGAAATGTTGATATTCCAAGTCTATCTTTGCTGCAGATATCAATACATAGCACTATGCACATTTATTCACTTTTTCTTACAGATTTTTCTTACAATCATTTGGGCATAGGGTCATGATATGTGGCTGGTAGCTTCCTAGGCAGCTGACCAAACATTACCTTTTTACTTTCAGCAATGGTCCTGGTAATTGGGCAGTAGATTGCTCATAAAAAAGGGTTGCAAAGTTTGCAAAGGATATGATTTTGACCCTTATTCAAGGTCACAAGGTCAAATATTCAAAAGCAGAGGAATCAAAAAGTCTTTGGAATAAGAAAGATGGCTATAATCATAGCACTTTTTGCCTGTAGTATGCTGGGGTGAAGGGCTACGAAGGTTGTTCAAATAGATGACCTTGACCAACTTTGAAAGTCCCACGAGTTAAATACCTTAAAGGTTTCTAAGCAAGATCCATAAGGTGTAGAGTACGTATAATGCTCAGTAGAGCCTGCTTCCTTTCAAAATTGTTTCAATAAATTTGACCTTGATCCTGGTTGAAGGTCACTGATATAGATGTGTTATGTAGATGCCCATTTGACCTTTTTTTTTTAATCTCATTTTAAAATACAACATATCTGTAATTGATATCATAGACAGCGGTATGTAGGTCATTTAACTACTGATTACACCCGTTACCATGTCCTATGTTTTTCTGTATGACCTCATGTATAAACATCTAATGCTACCCTTAAGTTAAGACAATGGGCACGACTACCTAACATTGAGATGTCACATTTTCAACAATCGACATGACATCAAGATGGCGACTTGAAATGAAAAAAAAAAACATTATAAATTTTAAATACCTAAATATTTTGGTTTGGGGCTTTGTGTCAGTGAACAGTAATTGATTATTTAAACTACAAAACCCTTCCAAAGTGTTAAACAAACGTGACATGCCCTACATTAGTATCCCCAGCCCTGATGGTACGATTCAGAACTCGATCTGCTGTATATCAACAAGTCCGAGTTGAGCATTGTTAGAGTTTCATGTTCAGAGTCGGAATAATGTAATCACATCTTGATTAATGATTCAAGGAAACATAAAAACAGTGAGAAATTTAATAACAACAAAATCACCCCACAGTTATGACACTATTATTGCCGTGATGTGTCAAGAGCTGAAAAAAACAATACTGTTGATAAATATACAGAGAAAAATTGATCATCCTGGTTTTGTGTCGGTTTATTGTATAGCTGTCAATGCTGGGGCCGTAACACCAGACGTGCTGCCTATTCAGCATGTACAGAAATGAATAGAGTTCATTTTAAACTGTTAAGTTGTTTCTCTCCTCGACTCTGACATCGATCAACATACCTGTATATACATATTTGATATGCAGTAAGTACCAGCACCTGAGATATGCCCTGAATGAAGGGATGAACAGTGAACAAAGGGCCATAACTCTGTATAAAGTGTGCCACGGAACCAAATGTCAGTAGGTGATACTATGACATCCGAACAGGTACTCGCATACAAGGTTTTGCTAATTATAGGTGACAGATTATTTATAAGATATGCCAAAGAAAATCTATGCTGATTGATCGAATGATTGCTGGCAGTGTACAAACCTATAGGCCCCTCTGATAAAACTGGTAATACTGATGGGAGACAGGTGGACTGACTGAGGGACAAAGTACAAGCGTATAGCTAGCCCCCTCTGATAATACTGGTACAACTAATGGGGGACTGACAGAATGACTGAGGGATATAGTACAAGCTTATAGCGAGCCCCCTCTGATAATCCTGGTACAACTAATGGGGGACTGAAAGACTGACTGAGGGATATAGTACAAGCGTATAGCTAGCCCCCTCTGTTAATACTGGTACAACTAATGGGGGTCTGACAGACTAACTGAGGGATATAGTACAAGTATATAGCCAGCCCCCTCTGATAATCCTGGTACAACTAATGGGCGACTGACAGACTGACTGAGGGATATAGTACAAGCGAATAGCCAGCCCCCTCTGATAATCCTGGTAAAACTAATGGGGGACTGACAGAATGACTGAGGGATATAGTACAAGCGAATAGCCAGCCCCCTCTGATAATACTCGTACACCTAATGGGGGACTGACAGACTGGCTGAGGGACAAAGTACCAGCTTATAGCCAGCCCCCTCTGATGATACTGGTACAACTAATGGGGGAGTGACAGACTGACTGAGGGACAAAGTACAAGTGTATAGCCAGTCCCCTCTGATAATACTAGGACAACTAATGGGGGTCTGACAGACTAACTGAGGGATATAGTACAAGTCTATAGCCAGCCCCCTCTGATAATCCTGGTAAAACTAATGGGGGACTGACAGAATGACTGAGGGATATAGTACAAGCGTATAGCTAGCCCCCTCTGTTAATACTGGCAGTGGACTAACAGACTGACCGAGGGACATAGTACAAACCTATAGCCCCCTCTGTTAATACTGGTACAACTAATGGGGGAGTGACAGACTGACTGAGGGACAAAGTAGAAGTGTATAGCCAGGCCCCTCTGATAATACTGGTAAAACTAATGGGGGAGTGACAGACTGACTGAGGGATATAGTACAAGCGTATAGCTAGCCCCCTCTGTTAATACTGGCAGTGGACTAACAGATAATACTGGTACAACTAATAGGGGACTGACAGACCGACTGAGGGATATAGTACAAACGTATAGCGAGCCCCCTCTGATAATCCTGGTAAAACTAATGGGGGACTGACAGAATGACTGAGGGATATAGTACAAGCGAATAGCCAGCCCCCTCTGATAATTCTGGTACAACTAATGGGGGACTAGAAAATCTATGCTGATTGATCGAATGATTGCTGGCAGGGTACAAACCTATAGGCCCCTCTGATAAAACTGGTTATACTGATGGGAGACAGGTGGACTGACTGAGGGGCAAAGTACAAGCGTATAGCTAGCCCCCTCTGTTAATACTGGCAGTGGACTAACAGACTGACCGAGGGACATAGTACAAACCTATAGCCCCCTCTGTTAATACTGGCAGTGGACTAACAGATAATACTGGTACAACTAATAGGGGACTGACAGACTGACTGAGCCTATAGGCCCCTCTGATAAAACTGGTTATACTGATGGGAGACAGGTGGACTGACTGAGGGGCAAAGTACAAGCGTATAGCTAGCCCCCTCTGTTAATACTGGCAGTGGACTAACAGATAATACTGGTACAACTAATAGGGGACTGACAGACTGTCTGAGGGATATAGTACAAACTTATAGCTAGCCCCCTCTGATAATACTGGTGCAACTAATGGGGGACTGACAGAATGACTGAGGGATATAGTACAAGTGAATAGCCAGTCCCCTCTGCTAATACTGGTACAACTAATGGGGGTCTGACTGACTGACTGAGGGACAAAGTACAAGCTTATAGCCAGCCCCCTCTGATAATACTGATACAACTAATGGGGGACTGACGGACTGACTGAGGGACAAAGTACAAGTGTATAGCCAGTCCCCTCTGATAATACTGGTAAAACTAATGGGGGACTGACAGAATGACTGAGGGATATAGTACAAGCGTATAGCTAGCCCCCTCTGTTAATACTGGCAGTGGACTAACAGACTGACCGAGGGACATAGTACAAACCTATAGCCCCCTCTGTTAATACTGGCAGTGGACTAACAGACTGACCGAGGGACATAGTACAAACCTATAGCCCCCTCTGTTAATACTGGCAGTGGACTAACAGACTGACCGAGGGACACAGTACAAACCTATAGCCCCCTCTGTTAATACTGGCAGTGGACTAACAGACTGACCGAGGGACATAGTACAAACCTATAGCCCCCTCTGTTAATACTGGTACAACTAATGGAGGGCTGACAGACTGACTGAGCCTATAGGCCCCTCTGGTAAAACTGGTAATACTGATGGGAGACAGGTGGACTGACTGAGGGGCAAAGTACAAGCGTATAGCTAGCCCCCTCTGTTAATACTGGTACAACTAATGGAGGGCTGACAGACTGACTGAGCCTATAGGCCCCTCTGATAAAACTGGTTATACTGATGGGAGACAGGTGGACTGACTAAGGGACAAAGTACAAGCGTATAGCCAGCCCCCTCTGATAATAATGGTACAACTAATGGGGGACTGAAAGACTGACTGAGGGATATAGTAGAAACTTATAGCGAGCCCCCTCTGATAATACTGGCACAACTAATGGGGGACTGACACACTGACTGAGGGATATAGTACAAGTGTTTAGCCAGCCCCCTCGGATAATACTGGTACAACTAATAGGGGACTGACAGACTGACTGAGGGATATAGTACAAACTTATAGCGAGCCCCCTCTGATAATACTGGTCAAGTGTTTAGCCAGCCCCCTCGCTGACTGAGGGATATATTACAAACTAATATTTCCCTCTGATAATATATACTGACAGTCACCTACTGGGGGATAATACTGGTACAACTAATGGGGGACTGACAGACTGACTGAGGGATATATTACAAACTAATATTTCCCTCTGATAATATATACTGACAGTCACCTACTGGGGGTCTGACGGACTGATGAGGGACACAGTACAAACCTATAGCCCCCTCTGTTAATACTGGCAGTGGACTAACAGACTGACCGAGGGACACAGTACAAACCTATAGCCCCCTCTGTTAATACTGGCAGTGGACTAACAGACTGACCGAGGGACATAGTACAAACCTATAGCCCCCTCTGTTAATACTGGCAGTGGACTAACAGACTGACCGAGGGACA
>NW_018480055.1:539314-555142 GCF_002113885.1 Mizuhopecten yessoensis | reverse complement strand
CCCCCCCCGATAGAACTGGTAGTAATGACAGGGGACTGACAGACTAACAGCCCCCTCCGATAGTACCAGTGTGGGACTAATAAGTAAACCTAGTGTTAGCTACAATTAATGTACAACAGTCCTGGTAAATTTGTAATTCAAAGATGTGTCCACATAATTTAGTATCATGGGGTATATTCTTATAAGGTAGAAGCAGAGTTTAGGTGCAAGTTTTTGTTTAATTTGTATTATTTTTCGAATCAATAATAGGTTGTGGGTTCTTTTGTCTTATTAATAAGACAAGTAGCACGGTGGATAAACTCCCCACTGTATTATCAAGTGGTTCAGGAACCAAATACCTGTGGCAGCAGGTGTTTTTGTGATTAAGAAATTTATTTAAAAAAACAAACAACTTTTGTACACACGTTAATCTTTGCCATTGTAACCAGAAAAATGCCAAACAAATTGGAGCTCGTCTTTTCTCTAAATATCACTGGAATCCTTCTTTAAACCAAGATCCGATTGTTCACAAAACAAAAGTCAAAATTAGTGACTTCACACCAGCCTCTGAATTGGAAACATATACCATGATAACAGACTTAGACATACCACAGGATAAAAAATACTAAATATTTGTACTATCTTTACACCTGTCACAACTAATCTACATTTTAATTGTGTTCCCAACCTGGGACACTGGGAAGGCCACATAACGTGTAAATCTTCATTATCAGAGGTCAAAAATCAAAGAAAGGTCAAAGGCTATCATTATGGTTTTCTTTATATAAACTCCCTATATCAAACTGATTTTGATAGCGTCAAGTTTCTGGGTTACATGAATTTTGATAAAAAAAAAATCCAAGATTTTTTAAGCAAGATTTTTTTTTAAATATCTGACAAATTTTATCAAACTTCTTCTGATCTAAATGTGATTATGTAAGCTTCTCTTTTATCCCTGGTTACCGTGTTTATGTCATTGAACAAGGTCTTTTTCACCTTATAAATGACCTCTTTCTGTTTATGTGGTAAGAATTAAAGAATTTCAGATGATGACAGGGGTTCAGAAACAAACTATTTTATTCTCTTTTACTGTCACAGACACTTTTATTGTACATGTACATCATGAAAAAAAATATATAAAAGTTCCCTAAAAACAGTTTCAGTTAGGGGAAGAGCCCTTGGTTGCCTCTTGTTCTCCTGCCCAACTCCCTTCCCCTCTCACCTTGATACTTGTGCTCCAGTCACCTCCTCCCCACTCCCCTCCCCCTCTTCTCTATCCCAAGTGAGTCCCAACCAGCCCTAAATGTGAGGTAACCTGACCAACTGTTTATAGAACCTGATCAACTCCTGCTGTTGGTGAGAGTGTTATTAATTATCACTTGTGGTCCTTATAAATACACTGACATCAACATGTGTTACAGACTGGTCAGCTATAGGAGTCCTACATGATAATTTGGGGTTGTTTTTGTCTTCAGTAGATCGCAGTCTTAATCTAAGTCTCATAATCACATCCCAACAACCCCTCTCTGTCAAACTTAATGATCCTTGACCCCTCTCTCTCTGTCACACTTAAGGATCCCCAAACCCTATCTGTCACAGTTGAGGATTCCCAACCCCTCTGTCACACTTAAGGATCCCCGACCCCTCTCTATCTGTCACACTTAAGGATCCTCGACATCTCTCTGTCACACTAAAAGATCCCCGACCCTTTTCTGCTACACTTAAGCATCCCTGATCCTTCTCTATCACTTTTAAGGATCCCCGACCCCGCTCTGTCACATTTAAGGATCCCCAACCCCTCTCTGCCACACTTAAGGATCCCTGACCCGTCTCTGTCAAATTTATGGATCCCCGACCCCTCTCTGCCCCACTTAAGGATCCCCAACCCCTCTGTCACATTTAACGATCCCCGATCCCTCTCTGTCACACTTCAGGATCCCAGACCCCTCTCTGTCACACTAAAGGATCCCTGACCCCTCTCTGTCACACTTAAGCATCCCCGACCCCTCTCTGTCACACTTAAGGATCCCAACTCCTCTCCGTCACACTTAAGGATCCTGACAACCCCTCTCTGTCTCACTTAAGGATCCCCGACCCCTCTCTGTCACACTTAAGGATCCCCGACCCCTCTCGGTCACACTTAAGGATCCCTGAACCCTCTCTGTCACAATCAAGGATCCCTGACCCCTCTCTGTCACACTAAAGGATCCCTGACCTCTCTGTCACAGCTAAGCATCCCTGACCCGTCCCTGTCACATTTGAGGATCCCCGACCCCTCTCTGCCCAACTTAAGTATCCCCAACCCCTCTCTGTGACACTTAAAGATCCCTGACCCCTCTCTGTCACACTTAAGGATCCCCGACCCCTCTCTGTCATAATTGAGGATCCTTGACCCCTATCTGTGACACTTAAGGATCCCTGACCCCTCTCTGTCACACTTAAGGAACCCCGACCCCTCTCGGTCACACTTAAGGATCCCTGATCCCTCTCTGTCACACTTAAGGATCCCTGACCCCTCTCTGTGTTGTATCCTTGAGCAAGATACTTTACTCAGCTTGTTCTAGTCTACTCAGCTGTAAATGAGTATGTGGTTGGGCAGTGCTAGAATTGTTGAATGCTAGCTGTTAGTGCTGAAATGGCAGCTCCCGCTGTATGCTCCCCTGGGAGTTGAGAAATGTACTGGCTAGTTGCAAAGGCCATATAACCACAGATAATAATTTGTGAACCACTTTGAGACGACCTACGAACTAGGTTGTGATAAAGCGGTATATAAGAACCTCCAATTATTATTATTATTATTAAAATGTAACCAACATTCATGTTTTTTGTTTAAAAATTCAGCAGAACCAGATCAGGATTCAAACCCTGGACCTCCAACTTTTTTACAGTTGTTTCTAGCCAACTGTGCTAGCTGGTCAATGATAGTTACAACATAGGCCAGATGCACTACTGTGAAATGCATACCCGAAACAAAATTAAGGGGAGCTTACTGTGGGATTCTTTAGTGTTTTGCCTGTAATGGGATTCACATCCTTATAATACCATCTGTTTTCACATTATTCAGGTGCTTACCTGTATGAATGTCACTGATACTGAAAAAATAACCATATATATAATGCTTTTTATCTTTTTATATTGAAATATTGACCAATAGTAAGGGTGAAACCTGCCTCAATGTTAGAGATATTTACAGCAGTTATCATGGTCTTTACAGTATAAATGGACCAGTGTGTATATCAGTAGTTTTTGTAATTGATTGGATTTTTATGACTGGTTACATTTGTATAGTTATTTTGTTGTGTTCTCTGGTGTGTTGTGTATTATAATGACAATCTTGGTGGAATGTTTAGATCCTGTAAGATGAGTTGGAGAGGTCACCCTGATCTATCTGACATACCAGTCTCCAGTCCTACAGTACAGGTGATCTCTTAACTCATCCCCCTGAAAACACATTTGAACTCTTCCAGATCAAATGTCAGGGTGAATGAGTTAATACAGTTTAGTTTGTACAATAAGCTTTAGCTGACAGTTCAGGTGAACATTTCTATAAAACAGTTGAACTTGACATTCCAACAAGTGCCTCGAGTTCAACTCTCGCCTATCAATTTAACAACAGAGCTGGTTACATAAACATTTAATTTGTAATTAACAAGTTAATTAACACCTTCCGTCACTATGATAGGTTAAAAATCCTGACCCCTGACCCCACACTACTCCATTCACAGACCTTTATCAGGGATGTGGATCACAATATATGTTAACCCTTTCACCGCTACATGTAGACCATAATGGACTTATCCAGATCAATGCATGGTAGAGTTTATCAAAGTTACATAGGGGTGAAAGGGTTAAATTGCACAAGTTGTTAGCTTTGATATTACTCAGAAAAGATTGAAATCAAACAATACAAAATACCTGAAGCATTATGACTAAAATTTGGGTAATGAACTGTTAACATAACATATCAGTTAGCAAAGTTATGTTCAAAAATACAATTCCTCCATAGCTTGACCGAACAATTGTAAGACTATGATGTCAATCACATGACAACGCTGTGAAATAAAAAGATTGACACAAGGCATTGGTCAAGTCCTAACCATTAATGGAGAGGTTTTTCCAAGCTCCGTAAGGTTCTAGTTTGTGTATTTACTTTACACCAGCTGTGTTAATGTATAAATTGGTATATTAAGTGTACATGTCATGCTAGGTGCTCCCTAACGACTCGGCTAGGGACAATTCCACTTTAGCTCTCCTCACAGTAACACAGACATTAGGAGGGGTTACTGGTATTGTTGTTCCAAGTAATCTACATTGTATTTAATTGTTAAGTCTTTTTATCTCTATGACTAATCAATTATGATTTGACCGCAACATGAAAACTTTTGGGAGTTGGTGAGAGTCAGAGCACACCTCAAAACTGACTAAACAATGTTTTTCATAATTTATTGATAGATGGCATTAAATTATCACTGCATGCCTATTCCGTCTTTGCGTATTGCAGAGTTATCTTCTCTTGAGAGCAGGTATTGATTGTTACGTGATTTGTTGTTGAGAGTAACGTCATCAATTTTTGAGAAAACGACGTCATTTTCTCACACAAACCAATGACGTAACAATCAATACCTGCTCTCAAGAGAAGATAACTCTGCAATACGCAAAGACGGAATAGCTAGGTACTTAAAGGGGCTGGTTGGGGAAAAATTACAAAATAAATGGGTCTAAATGCGTTCTGTGGCCTTCCAAAAGTTATACCACGGCAATATGATGGTCGAGTTCTGCTTGCAATGTCCAGTTTTGACCACTGAAATCTCGGGGAAGCCCCGCATAAATTTAGCGCAGATCTATTTATATATGTCACGTGGTTGTTTCGAAAGTGAGGCAGTGAAGATAACAACAATAGCACGCCGTCATGTGCCATGTCGGACTCAACTAGCGGACAAGACAGCAATACTATACGTAAATAATTGTTTTCAAAGGTCATGTATGATGCAAGTGTAGTATTCCTACCTATATGTTGTTGTTATATATAACAGTATTGATACCTCGTGCCTATCATGACTTTTGCATGCATCTTTTTCTTTCGCCGCGATGTTTACATTTGGCCTTGTTGATGACGCGTGTGTGGTAAAATTACATCACTGATCTGGGTCAATTGAGAGTTTTAGACTGTCAGGTGACGATTTAGGATTTCTTTAATATAATTATAATTTTTACTCTTAGGGAGTGAATTTCAGCAAAATTTGTATCGGTATATTTCATAAGAAGGTATTTTAAACATGTGTATGCCATTTTAGCAAATATGACATTTTTTCCCCGACCAGCCCCTTTAAGACAAGTATCCACCACATTTTATCAATTTTGTTGAATGCTTCTCTTCTTAGTTTGATTTTATTTCATGATCATCAATGTTCAATTAAATATGAAAAAGTGATGATAGATCCTGAACTTTGAATCCATTTCCAGCACTAGTAACTGGAGGAGGGGTCACTTTAGACTCGCACATATAAATAGAGTCCTTATCATAACTGACCAGCTATCTAGGGAATTCAACTCCTGCCATGACCCCTGTATAATTTGTAGGCAATTATACTCTATGTACCAGGGGGTAGGAGAGCATGTATGTGCATGGCTAGAGAATAAAGCGATTGCTGAAGTCCAGACTCCCAATACTGGTACCTATATATACAGTGTAAAGGTGGAGATGTACCTAAACTGACACGGTCACCATGGTCACCATGGTCAAGGTAGGAGGAAAATCAACTTAATTAAATTACATTTTTTTGTCATAATGGTTCAATGGTCAACCATGCTTATAAATCAAAGACAACCATAGTCTAAAACTGTATTTTTCACATACCTAAACCTAGAATTATTCTCCTCAAAGGGTGTGATCATATTGAGGTTGGAATGATCAGGATAAGCTGTAAGGCATTTTTTTTACATATTTCAAATATTGCTCCTATGAATTTATCAAGAGATAAATAAATCTTAA
Source organism: Mizuhopecten yessoensis (assembly GCF_002113885.1). Lineage (NCBI taxonomy): Eukaryota > Metazoa > Mollusca > Bivalvia > Pectinida > Pectinidae > Mizuhopecten > Mizuhopecten yessoensis. The sequence goes on along the minus strand of NW_018480055.1, from coordinate 549,171 downwards.
AGAATTTGCTTAAAAAATAATCCATATCTGATGTATTACGGATAGAAATCCTGAAAAATGTCAGCAACAGCACAAATCTACCATTATTTGGTTAATACTTTTTGAAATTTCCATTGGGGATATTACGGGTGCTCAGAATTAAAAACATAAATAAAATGTGTGTATATATACAGTCAAGAGAAAAAAAGAACCCTTTTAAATGGCATCTTTTGAACTGTTCTAAATAGAAATAGTTTAGCACATTCACTGGTTGAAAAGGCTCAATTTTAGGGTCCAAAAGTGGGAATCTCCCTCTAAAATATGTAGAGTTGGCAATTAAGTATGCTTTCCTCTGTAATTAAACATGACATTTGGAATTCAGATTTTATCAGATTAATTCTTAATAAATCAGGAACAATCATTGATTTCTTAAACTTGAAAAGAAAGCCGACAATGTTGAATTAAGCCAGTTGTGAAAGTGTAAAGATAAAGACATGGACAAGCTACTATTGAGATGTGTATGATTAAGGATATAAGTTGATATTTAGGACAGGATGAGAACTTAGCCAGCTGTCATAGTTTAAAGATGTGGAAATGTACAGGTACTTCATCACCTGGCCTAAACGAGTTATTAATGAGTATCCTGACCCAGTCACAGGTAACAAGATTTACCTGAACAGGGTCGACCTATGATGTCTTCATCAACCCATAAATCACAGGTAGGAAAAAGTCACTGATGTCACATTGATAGCTTGACCAGACACTGGACATGAAACTGACCACTGACCACAGGAAAGTGGACAACAGGAAACTGACATATATAGCAGTTTAGTTGTGTCCGTTATCATTACTATAAGGGTCGGACACAGAACTGTAGTATATTGTCTACTAGACAGGTAAGATACAGACAGGTAAGGCTGTGATGGTTTATCATCGTCTGTAGACATATATCTACTTATATTATCACCAATGCTCATTCTATATTAATATTATTACAAAATTATTATTTATGTGTTGTTATGCATGCGTTATTGACCACACATACATAAGTAGGCTTACACAACTTCATTAACACTTGTATTAGTGTCTAAAACTGTATTACATATACATCAGCAAATTTCCATCTGTTATTAACATTTTGCATTCCGATATTTGTAATATCTAATCTGTAGAAATGGCTATTTTCTTTATTTGAAGTGACTTGTATCAGCTATAGTTAACTATCTTGCCAACTACTCTCCCTATTTTAGAAGGAGACTCCTGATTGTAAAACTGAGTATTTTCAACCAGTGAATTCACTTTTCTATTCCTATTTTCTAAGATCTGATGATTTTCAACTCAAGATTAGATGCCATTTAAAAGTGTTATTTTTTCCCTTTTATATGGTGTAATTTGTACATAATCATACTTCCTGTTTATCTCAGCACATTCATTTTTGAAAAATTGCTCGTTCACATCTTGATTTGTGTTTAATATAAAATTGAATGTGGAATGACAAAATAATAAGGTTTTGTAAAACATACATATGACCGCACTAGTACTTTACGTAGAAATTTAGCTCAACACCAAGTATGTTAACCAACATGGCATACAGAAAGACCAATGGAAAAGGTAAATACCAAATGTCCCCTCAACTAATTATAAAATTTGATGTGGGCATTAAAAAGGAAAGTAGGAGAGACAATTACAGGAAGTTGTCACTGTTCTTTAGAAACATTTATATACCTATATTCTCAAGACAGTGAAGTCATCATACTGCTTTCTCATACACAAAAACACTACATTTATTTACACTAATACATGCATTATGTTCCTTTTCCCGGTGTAATTGCCGTCAAAAATTATTAATGGCTACAATTAATACATCATTACGATGAGAAATGCACATAATTAGCTTCTTTTTTTCAACGATTTTCCCCACTCTTCATAAATATACAAAATTAACTAAATTTTGTCCTATTTCATAATAAGGAAATATTTTCTTTCATATTTTACTTTAAATAATGACCTACTCATTTTAAATATGAATATTAAAATGCAATAATTTAGGCAAATAGACCTTGTAGCAATTACATTGTATGTACCGGAAAAATAGTTGGTGTTTTTTGGGTAATTCTGATTCAGTTGTGAGATTTCTGTTTGTCTTATCTCTCTAATAGACATGTTACCTGCACTGATCAGTTGCAAGATTTCTGTTTGTCTATCTCTCTTAGATGTGTTACCTGCACTGATCAGTTGTGAGATTTCTGTTTGTCTATCTCTCTTAGACGTGTTACCTGCACTGATCAGTTGTGAGATGTCCGTTTGTCTATCTCTCTTAGACGTGTTACCTGCACTGATCAGTTGTGAGATTTCCGTTTGTCTATCTCTCTTAGACGTGTTACCTGCACTGATCAGTATACACTGTTTAACTTGTATTGTAAGCTGCAGGATAACTGTAATACCCAAATATTCCTTTGGTGTAAACCTAAGTAGATACTGATACATGATAATTAAAATGAATCCCCTTCTGACACCCCCTCCCAACCACCCACCCACCCTTAGCACTTCCTCTGGACTAAGGTTAGTTGTAAGAGACTTATACATGACAACCCCCCTCCCCCTCTCTGACACCCCCTCACTCCCAACCTCAAACTTTTAGGGACTCCAATGGGACTGTTCATTGGAAAACATGATACATAGAAGTATTAACCGCATTTGTAGTAAGTATGCTTCAAGCATAGGCCAGTGACAGTCTCCAAGATAAAACAAAACAGTTCAACATGTCAGCCCAGCATGTGTGAAGTGAGGGACTTGTGCAAGTCCAGGACTCACCATATTACATACTGACCATTTTCCTTTATTAACTAGACTGGCTACTAGTTTTAATGAAGAATTTCACAGCAGCATTTCATTACTAGCTTATCTCCCCCTAGTTTGAGAACTTGGAATCGGACATCCAAGTGATCAAAATGATTATAATCAATTTTTTTCTATAATTCAATATTCTTGAGACAGTGGTCTGCATGTTTACAGTTGGACCTGAGCTTTTTATTTGTAGATTTGTCTAGTGTTCTGATGATGCCTTCTGATCAGCCTTATTTGACACAGAGTTTCAAAGTTTACTTCTTCACTGAAATATTATATTCTGAAGTAAAGGAACTGGTCTGTCTGCATAAACTAAAAGACCCTATGTCTTGCTAGACAGACGAAAGGCTCGTAGTTCTAACAAATCAAAATGCTCAATAGTCTAACTAGATGGAGTAAAACAAGCAAATTTTTGGAATTTATATTCCCCGCTTGCAGGACATATTGTAGGTAAACATTATTGAGGTTAGGTTTAAACATGTGAATATCGTGCTGTTGAGACATAATTTATATAGCTAGAAACTCAAAGAAAAAATAGCCTTATACAGAAGTTAGACTTTTTGTTGAACATGTAGGTATTACGGTGTAAATTAATCGTTTCATCAATTAGAATTTACTAACCTCATTAATTATCCGCAAATATGCACAAATCACATTGGTTGGCAAACTTAGCATGAGTCGGATGTGCATACGGAATTTGGTTGAAATATCTGCACAATATCTACAGCAATTATCACACGAAAACCAAAGAGTGCCCAAGATGGTTGGAAAGACAGAGGAACACAAACATTGTCATCAAGTTTGAAGGAATTTGGATAATATTTGCTAGATATTAAGCGGAAACTGCAGATAATGACGTTTTTCATTAATCAAGGGGCCATAACTCCACCAAATGGTTGTCAAACTTGACTGAGCCCTTAATGTGTTGAACCCTGTTACTAAGTTTGAAAACAATCAGATAATATTTGCGAGAGTTAATGAACAGAAACGGCAGATAATGATGTTTTTCGTTATTCAAGGGGCCATAACTCTGCCAAATAAAATCTGCTGAAAGTGGTCGTCGAATTTGGCCGAGCCCTTAAAGCATTTAACCCTGTTACCAAGTTTGAAGAAAATCGGTTAACATTTGTTTCAGTTATTGTGAGGACAGACAGACACAGACAGACGGAGTGACAGACAGACAAACCCAAATTAAGTTCCCCCGTTTCGGTGAAAGCGATGGATAAAAAGCTCAATAGTCTTACTAAACACAGTCAAAAGGCCAATAGTCTTACGAGATAGAGTCAAGAATCCCAGTTTTACTAGACAGGGCGGCTGTCCAGATGATTCATGTCTATTAGGTGTAGGAGATCCCAATTAGGCCTTACCACTAAATGTCCATCATTTTTGCACCTGCAACATGCTGCAGCACTCCTAGGCCTCCAGGTAAGTTCTTTACCTGTACAGTCACTGTCAAGGCAGGGCACAACTGTCTCACCTGTACACAGGTAGGATCATCATTTGTCAGTAAAACAGGGAGAAATGACGACCTGTACCTATACACTGTAATCCTACTGATACAATGTTTATACAGCTTCTGGCGTTGGATTTTAAGGTTCCTTGCTTGGATTATCACCTGTCTGTCAATAACCAGGTAGCAATGATTCTCTCTCCAGAGATATATGTGAAGCTCTTTAATTCTGAACACCACTGGATATATAACTGCTGCATTTCTTTTTCCATCTTTTTACCTATAAAAGGGTTTTTTTCAGTAGCACATACTTGCCGAACCTTTCATGGCCATGGGGAACCATTAAATGACAAAAATTGAAAATTTATTCTCATGACTGCTATATGTAACAAACTGATGTGAAAGGTGCCGAAGTTAATATTTTATAAGCAATAAAGTAATTGAATTCAGTGAAATGCAAGATGTTAGGCCTTGTTTGTACCAATATTAAATGTTTCCTACCAAAACATGAAGTTTTTGGAAAATTGATTTTATAATGTTTTAGAACCAAAAGAGGGAAGATAACTCTGCAAACACCCTGTGAACACAAACCACAACACAAATTGGGTGATTTTAACAAGCCATTAAAATTGTGTTTATAAGATTTACAGTTTAGGACCTGACAAAGCTACTGCCCCACCTCCTATACACCCTGCGTACAATGTAGCTGAGGTGTAATAGAGCGATAAGGATTTAACACATTTTCTACTCCTAAAACACCACTGAACCACCTCACAAAGTGAGCCTGGCTAGCTTACTTCACACAATATTTATTTCTCATCTAAAAAATACTTTTATTTCTATCTTTAAAAAAATACACGATAAGAATTTTCATCCATATAAATCTTGTTGGTTTTTTCAGATCAATGTAATTTTCAAAACCTAACCCTGAATAATTCAAGCAACTTTGTAAACCAGTCCTTAAGTAACAAGGTCACTCATATAAATATTTGAGTATACTAACCTCAAGGTCACACTATATACTTATCTATGTAAATAAAACCTATGTAATCTTAAACATCCTGTCTATTCAAAACAAAAATATCCCACACATGTATGTCTTCAACAGGTTTCTTCTACCTACACTCTAATTCTATCTGATATTGGAGTGTGTTATAGACTATAGAATCATGTGTAACCTTGATTTGATTTGATATGATGGATAAGGGGAGATAATCCAATTACCCCCCCTTCCTCTGAAAACTTGCTGTTCTCATAGGTTTGAAGGTTATTATTACACTATCTTAAGCTGAACAAACACAAACTCAAATTTACTATATCCATGAAATAAATTTTCCTTTTAAATTTATATTTTTTGATTTCTAACATTTTCCTTTTAAATTTCAGATTTGTAGACCTTCACAAACGATGTGTCTACAACTGACCAGGATCTGTGACTAACTGACAGCATACCACAAAGGTAATCTAAGAAATAGTTTAGATATACTGAATTTTTTTCCTATCTAAATTATCACCCTTGCATCTGAACAAACTACATTGTAAATTTACCATTTGAATTTGCTAATGTGNGGGGGAGAGGGAGACAATTTGATGATGAATGTTCTCTAGGGTAAAACTAAATAAAGTCAAAAGTCTGTGATATTGGGTAATATCAGGTATAAACTCGTACGATTTCTCCACAGATTTACAAATATTTTGTTGATATACCTGTATCCTTCTGTATGTGAAAATATGTTCTACAGATCTGTTTTATTTGGAAACATGTAAGATGTGTTATGAACATTTCCCAAGATTGAATTTGACATCTAAATTTGTAATGGAGTATTGGGGTAAATTATTTCTATTTTTTGGGATGTTGATTTTTCATGTAATTTTAATTTATGTGTTAATAAGCAATGAGAGATGATTGTAAGCTTTGATATCACTAATATTCATTAAGCTTTTCACCACTGTAAACTATAATGGACTTACCCAGATCAATTCATGGTATTTCTTTTTAAGCTGATAGGGGTGAAGGGATAATGACAAAATGTCATCAAAAAGGATATTACAGTATTGAAATCCTCACTAATAATTCATTCAAAATTATTCATATTAGCAAATCTGATGTTTTCCATCAAAGCACAAAGTAACAGCTGCAATTTTTCAAACCAAAAACATCGAAATTCAAAGATAACCTCAACCTTGATAAAAAAAAAAAAAGATTAACACATATAAAGATCACCCAAAAAGAAATTTTATTTTACAAATTTTTGAATTTTAAAATATCTTGTTCACAGAACTGTAAACAGACAATGGTAAGAGATAAGGATATAGGATGTCTAGGTTTTTGTTTTCCTGATCGATGAACTGTGGAGACAGATTCATTGATCGATGAAATCGTAAGATGACCGAGCATGCCGCTAGGTCTGTGATAGGAGAACAATGGAACCCCTGCCCGATGACCAATAGGGGCCTGTAGACCTGCCAGAGCGATCTGTGAAGTCGGGACGTGTATCTTAACCACCCGTTTAGTATCTAATCGAACATCATAAGCCGTGTGTCAAACACACAGTGATGTGTACCGATCAAACCTTCCCTCGATTATACATCTGGTCTATCCACACCTCCCCTTAAATCACAGCCTGGTGTATTAACATACACATATATCCTAATCTCCAACAGAACTAATTGAAACTAATGAGGTATCAAAATTCAATTTTGAAAACATAATTGTCGTTAATAATAGGTTTTATTTTGGTGGCTTCATGCTTGATGGATCATGTCTATACAATAGGGAGGTTGTCCCCCTTTACGCTCCTCCTACTCTGTGGTAACCGTCGGTAACCAGAGCCGAGAGATTTTACCCTAAGCTGATACTATTGTGTACTTGTCAAGTCCCGTGAGTACAAGACGTATTAAGTGCAAGGTCATCATTAAAGGTCGCCAGTGTCAGGTGTCAAGTTTTTTACAGAATACAAATTTTGTGTCAGCTGTCAATCTTAACAGCCATTTACTGCAAATTTTAAACTGTTCACATAAACAAAGGATAAAATATTTTCAAAAACGACAACAATTATGTGTATATCTTTATATCAAGTGCGTGCCCTATAACCAATGGCACTGTGTCATTACTTGTGTATATATAATTAATTACACAATGATGTTTTTTTGTTAGCTTGTAAACTTTTTAAAGGAACTAAACAATTTAAAAACAGTCATTTAACTATTTCCATATATATACTTGAAACATTACTGCAGAACAACAAATCAGTGGTTATTGATTCCACACAGGTATATATAGGTCACTTTCTTGTGAAATGGAATGCTAAACACATATCAAATAACATATTTAAAAGTTATTTTGAAATATGGATAAGCTTTGTAGGAGGAATAACCAATATAAATCAAATACCTATATATTTTTTTTAAATCTTAGTAACTTCAAGGAATTAAAAGGGTCACTACTGTCTTAACTATCTAATGATGAAAAAAACATTTTTTTTTTTAAATATATGTTTTATTTTTAAAAAAGTATGTAGTTGTATCAAGCTGACCAATACTTGTGAGACTATAGTACAGCTATACTCCATGGTTCCCACCCGAGTGAATGAATCTGTCACGTAGAGTGACATACCTGGGTGACACTGGCACGTAACACATGTTAGCTGTTTTCTAACTGTACAGGTAGATAGAACTTTAGACAGGTACGGCCTGTTGGTGGAGGCTTGCGACTCGTCTGATAACACACAATCTGTCGGAATCTGGTTTCAAAATCAAGATTTGGCATCAATCACTATGGGGTATTTAAATAGACTGTTGACAAATATGGTGCCCAACGCTTGGCAGGCTACTTACAATCTGCATCAAAGTTTTTTTCTCTTTTCTTTTTTTAACATATATGTTTATTTTCCCACACTTCTGACTACAAGGAAATTTTTATCACATTATTTTTGGTAATTGATCCTTATAGTCCAAATCAGAAAAAAATCAATGACAAAGCTAGGAAAATTGCGGATTTGGAAATATATAAATTGTGAAATGGAATGCATTAGGTAATTGTTTTTAACCTACAATGTTTATATATTTCATGAATTATCAGAAGAGATTAAAAAAAAAAATAGGCATTTTTTTTATAAATAATCTTAAATAATATGGGGGGGGGGCAGAGGGGCCTATTTGCAATTGGGAATTTAATTTAAATAGATATCCCACAAGGTATTGTTTCCTTTTTCTCAAATAGTTATTCAAAACTGTATTTATGCCAGAAAAGTTGTTGCCAAAGCACAGTTACAGTTTTTGGCAGTGGTACAAGGATCCTTCACTCATTCACCCCTGAAATATCATAATGAACTATTCCAACCTTTGAATTGGAAGAGTTCAAATGTGTCTTCAGGGGTGAATGAGTTAAGGCTTATCCACTTAACTGTTTGGGAGCCTTCAACTTCGTGACAATAAGCTTAATCTCCGAGGATTCATGGAATGTAAGAGAGGGCAACCCCAGAATTTATACCATGCACTGTACCACAATTTAGGTTAAAAGGGTGACACAAGATGAAACATTTATTTTTTTCAAAATATAAAGCATTTAAACAGAAAGTGTCGTTGATACAGGAAAATGTGCCTTCCTAAATATGGCCACTTAATGTCTGTCTGTCACCAGCGAGGTAACTGACAAGTTGAGAGATGCCAGCAGTGATTACCCTCCCCACCTAGTCCTGTCAAACTTACGTCATCTCTCAGTTGGCATGACTATCCAGGCAAATTAACCAATCAAACACAGCTATCAAGACAAATTAACCAATTTGATATTAAAAATTAACCAATCAAACTCCACTACCCATACAAATTAACCAATCAGATATTAGCATGTCAATTAAGTTATCAGGATAGGGTATGTTGACATGTTTGGGGCACAGAGCATGTTAATTTAAGTGTCAGAGTCACAACAGCAGTGTACACCTCACTAGATAGTTAAGGTCACAAGTAACATGGAAGTATACAGTACAGTATTTAAGATGATTTATTTTCCATACAATAGGCACAACAACAAATTTCTGGAGTACTATCTAAAGCCAAGTTATTACGATGCCAATTATAAGCTTGATCACTGCTGATGAAACAGGAGAGCGACACCTGGTCAGCTCTCACTGATGTCTGAGTAGGATTTGAGGAGAGGTGAAGACAATGAAGAGTTATTTGCAGATAAAATATATAATTATTTATTATGCAAATAAAACTTATATTTTTCGTACTTTCAACAGCTCGATCAGCCACAACACCGAAATATGACTAAATATCTTTAGATAATACAGGGAATTTGTAACGGTGGTTATCTCTGCAACCCCGAACGGAGGTTATCTCTGTAACCCGTAACGGTGGTTATCTCTGTAACCCGTAACGGTGGTTATCTCTGTAACCCCTAACAGTGGTTATCTCTGTAACCCCTAAAAGTGGTTATCTCTGTAACCCCTAACAGTGGTTATCTCTGTAACCCCTAACAGTGGTTATCTCTGTAACCCCTAATAGTGGTTATCTCTGTAACCCCTAACAGTGGTTATCTCTGTAACCCCTAACAGTGGTTATCTCTGTAACCCCTAAC